>NW_017803898.1:2369098-2374914 GCF_001625305.1 Branchiostoma belcheri | reverse complement strand
TATCGTATTACCTGGATGTCTAACCTTCATCGACGTAACACTATTCTATTCTTCGACCTCATGCTAAGCACAAAATTTAAAGACTCTAGAGGCCTGAGAATCGGGTCAGTAAACAACTATAGACATCAGTAAATAATTTCCAGGATGCAACAGATGGAAAACTACCAATTAATTAATAATCATTCTTTCTAATTGGATGACTGGATTCGTACAGTGATAACCTATGGCGATTAATCTATAGCATAATAAGAATCCTGTGTCCGTAAATTAGGATAGCCATCACTTCTTTTAAAGATTGCTCTGGATGGTTACGAGTTAATCCAGCACATTTAGTTCCAAGTATTGTTTGAAGACGAATGAATGGGGCTACTAGTCATAGCTCTACCCTATTTTAACAGTATAACTCAACAACGGCTCTTAAGCACATTGATCCTGTGCTGCTAGAACTATATAACCTGTAGGATTAGTGTAGCAAGATCGGCTCTACATCAGTATACGTAAATCGTTGCCGGCCAGATGAATCTGATGGAAAACTGTCAATTAATGATTATCATTCTAAGAACATTGCTGTTTTAATTAGCAAAACAGACTGGTTTGCCTTCAAATTACAACTTACCTCGGCATATAGAGTTTGAAGATAAATAGGGTACTAACTATATAATACATGTAGCTTTACTCTAGATTGCCCAAGCAGTAGTTTTATGGCTCATGACAGTATTTTCTGTGCTACAAGGCTATAACCTGAAGCTTTGCAAGATACACCTACATCAGTAAATCATTTTAAATAAATGGTAGCACGTTGCCAAATAATGATTATTATTCCTTCTAATAAATGGCCGGAGTGATAACAGTAATGTATCAGGAAAATAGACTAGCGGCCCTCGGCGTGGTGTTGTATAAAGGCGGTGTGTGGAGATTAGAAGTAATCTCCAAGCAGATCCCTTTCGGTGGCAAAAAGACAGTATGAAATTGGCCAGGCAGTATCCATTAGCCAGAGAAGGTCGCCGGCAGACGGGTGGGGGTACCGACAAAAAAAACGGCCATACATAAAAAGCTAACGATCATTCCCCCACAACCTCTGCTTGGAGAGTAGATTAGAAGTCAGTCCTGCACTTTATGTTAGAAGACGAATGAATTGGCTACTAGCTATAGCTCTGCTCTTAACGACAGAGCTCAACAACGGCTCTAGGAAAAGATTGGGTCTTTGATTCTGTCCAGATGAGACTAAGACCTGAAGCTGTGTGTCTTTCGTGATCAATCTAGACGCTTCCTAGTCACTCAGTGTCTACAATATTGTTGGTAATTCTTTTATGTCATAATCAATCTTCTCGATTAGCTCTTTCATTTCCACGAACCGTTCTGTGTTTTTGAAGGTAACATAAAACTATTACCAGAATAGGTGAATCATGAAATACATACAGACACTATTTGTTGAAATGAAACGCATAACAAAATAGCGTCAAAATTGCACCGAAGAAAACGCCTCAGCCTCCCCAAAAGACCTCAGCTAAACTGCTTTATGATTAGCTAGCAGATAGTATCTCAATTGAAGGACGGCGCTGCCCTAATCTCTTTTTAATTACCATCATAGGTCACTGATACCCTCAACGGTATGACTAATTGGTAATTTTATTATCGATGCTACACTAAGCTGTATTTACCGCACGTTATTTTACATTCAATCAGATAGCCCTTAACTTGTCACTACAATTTGAAGTTGGTGATTATGCCGCTCAAACTGTTAGCGTAATACTATACAAAATTAAATGACATGGTTTCTGACATTCATCGTATTTTACCGTCCCAAACGCATATATCTTCTCTTGGCTTGTCCTCGCGAACGAATATCAGGAATGTTTAACGTATATGTAAACGCATATATACTAAAGTCTAATTAAGCTAAGAGTTTTATGGATAGAAAAACTAATTGGAGTTACAGGAATCCAAAGACTTACAAGTTAAGAGTTTCAGGGATACTAGGACAAATTAATGTCAGTTTAAGAGTTTCATGAATACTAAGAGAAATTAATATGATTTTCATGGATACTAAGTCAAATTGATAAGAGTTAAAGAGTTCCAGAGATACTAAGGCACGTTCAGAAGACATTTAAGGGATACTTAGATATAATTTCTAGTATACTAAGACTATTAAGAGTAAACGTACCTCTCCGACGTTAGTCGAGCGCCTTGCCAAAGAAGAAAAAGACAGCACGTACACTGTCGCCTCCAGAAGACTAGTAGACGTGCCAGCCACACTAAGCTTTGCGCCTGCCTGGCCTGTTTCCCGTCCCCGTGACGACAAGACTGTCATTTGCTCACGCGATCGCGAAGATCTGAATCTCTGCAGGGATTGGCTACAGCCGGTCGCCGTACGTGTGTGTGTGTGTTAGCGCGTATATATTAGGCCACACCAATGGGATTTGTCGCTTCATGTTTTTGCAGAACATCAATAGGAGTTGTAGGTGGTTCAAAAAGCACACGAAAAGATCAAGAAGACCCCCTGTGGTAAGCCCAATGTATCCGAGGTATGCAAAGGATATATCGAAGTTAACATACCAGGCGTATATATTAGGCAACACCAAATGGCATTTATCGCTTCATGTTTTTGTTTTTGTTTTGCAGAACATCAATGGGACTGGTGGGTGGTTCAAAAAGACCAAAAGACATTCTGTGACAAAACCAATGTATCCAAACGATACGTCAATGTTTTCCAAGGATACACTAAGCTTCAGAAGCATCTGGCATTTATCTCCATTAGTAAATACCACTTGTCAGCAAGTGAAAGGCGTCAAGCTACAATAACGTGCCCCTTTAGGCAAAGGTCTAGGCGTTGGTTTATTTTTGGCATATTTTTAGGCAGCCTAACTTCGAGTGGCAAAGTCTAACTGCTTGGCCAATTCGACACTGTTTTGCAGAAACGAAAGTTCTGCCTGGAGATTACCAGTGACGGTCTGTATCCATTATTTTGCATTAATGTATCTATCAAGTTGATTTGAAGCTTTCTAAAAAACATTCGACTGGTCCGTCCAGTTGAATAAGAATAAAGGATGAAAAAAGGCACAAGCACCCTGTAATAGACACTATTGTATCTAACGGATACATGCACTGGGCATACTAGTACAATCCCTAAAGCCATCATTACCTTATCCGACGTAGCAGGCATTTATTACCGTTGGCAAAATGCCACTTTTCAGCAATGGTAAGGCATAAAGGTGCAATACTTCTCTACATTCATTAACTTACAAGTCGATTTGAAATTTTTCAAAAGACATTTGAGGATCAAAGATGATAGTTAATCTCCTGTTCGGGTGTGTAGAGAGAGATTGCTCTGGCCAGTTTGCCAGATGGTCCCTTTCTAAAGTTTCCAGCCTACGCACAATGTTTTGCTTGTAACATGAGTGTTGGGGCTGTTTTATAATAGTGCAATATCAGAATTACCCAGGTGAAAGCCCTGCATATGTGGTATGACCGGATGTTGACCAATCTTTTCCTTATTTGGCTGTGCCGCATGAAACAATGTGCCCTCTCTCAACTGGACGGAAATTGCCCAGCGAATGTTGAATCGCCAAAATTGAACCTGTGTGATTGGAATATGGTGTACAATATTAAAGTAGGATTTAAAAGATACGGCAAAACGAAAAAAAAAACGTCGTTATTCATTTATGAAATTAACTGAGAGGCCTGTTTAAAGTTTGAAATTTTGATCCAAGACAATGATTGTTCATCTAGAGCTTTAGACAAGTCATTTAGTCATTTTCAATAGGCTAGCCCAGTGATACTTGTCACATTTCTTCTCTGAAGTGTGACGTCAATACTGGGAAAGAGGTCAACCACGTGACAATTCTCAAAGGGTCAGTCTACTGAAGAAGACCAGAGTGACTGGTTGAAAGCTCTAGGTGAGAAAAAAAATTGTGTTAGAACAAAACGTTTTAACTTCCAACTTCAAAATATGTAACTACGAACACAGACAATGGACACTGTCGTTTTGACCTGCCATTCTGCCTGTCAATCTTACTTACTACACTCACGTGTTGTCAACCTACTCTGTTTGAACAAGGGTCTGTTCAGCCACTCATAACAAAATTTCCCTTCCCGGAAGCATTAATGATTGAGACTAATAATGTGGATACATGTAGAGGACGCGGTAACACGAGTAGAGTAATATGATGGGTCTCATTCCTGGAACATAGCGTTGATGAAGGTTGATTAAAGACAAATTTCTGAATGGAAACCAGCTGTTATGAATGAAATGCAGTTGTGAGGGTCCGAGATGTCAATCGCCACAGAGTGCCTAAATTCATTCATGGCGCTAAACGGATTTCCAAAAGAAGTTGATTTATTGAAAGGGCAACTTGATAGTAGGAAATAAAACAGCATTATAATAATGATAATAACCTTTATTGTACATCGGGCTAAGTACAGGTGAACAGATGAAATAGGTAATATACACGTTTGTAGTACAAACAGCTCTAAAACTACTCTAATACAGAGGTTCGGCTTCTTATATTTTATTTCATGGCCAGATATCCCTTTTAGCAGACGTGATCCCTTCTTAGCTTTGATTGTAAATTAATGGCCAGGAGGTTCTTATGTTCTTTCTTGTTGTCTAAATTGTACAACTTGTACAAGTTACACTATATATCAATGACGTTGCGGTCCTTATGCATACATAAGGAAGTCACTTCAGTCTGATGTCCTTGTTTAACCTAAAATTACAAAATAAATAACGATACCTCCCATGTTAAGATTGGGAGACAAGTTACCCCTTGCGTAATACTTTTCAAATCTTCAAGGTAATCTTAGCCATATATCATGGAGTCAATGCTACAAGCGACTCGATATACATGAAGATATAGATTCTCACATAGTATGTATAGGCAAATGCATTTGTCAATGAGATAGTGATTTGTCGTGTAGAGGTATGCCTACCATTTTATTGATATAGTTGATGGTATCTTTTAACCCTATCTAGACCGGGGGGGGGCTAAAAGTGCCCGCGCCAACTTTGATGTCACCTAGCGTCTGAATGGCTAGGGCTAGAATGACCAAACTTGGTGACTTTTCCTAAAATATTGTTGGCAACAATTTTCTATCATTGGAATAAGATAATAATTTTTTGTGTTGCCATGGCAACGGGTTTCTGACAGGCATTTTTTGCTAAATTTAGTAATTTTTGTTTCAAGAATAGAATTTTATGGGTTTTATGTCAAGTTACTCATGGTTTCTAATATTGATAACATCCCATATGAATTTATGTAAATTTTATCATTAAATATGCATAATTTATGCTAATTTGATGACGTCATTGGCCAAAATCCAAGATGGCGGACCATATCATTAGAACAGGTATATACAAGTTATTTTCCTTAAAATTTCATCAATACTTCCATTTCTTTTTCCAAAAAAGGTTTAAATGAAGGTCTTTGGTATGTTTACAATGTATTTTAGGCTTTATCACGAAAAAAACTATTTTTGAAAATTCAACATTGATGATCCAAGATGGCGGATATCTTAAATATGTATGACGTCATTTTATGACGTCACCGGTGTTGCTATGGGCAACATAAGACTTAGTACACTCTTATATTCTGTCATAAACACTTTTGGTAAAGTTATGTTGAATACCATTTAGTTTTCAGGGAATAGCCTATCTAGACGGTTTTGGCCAATAAAATCAAATTAATGACGTCATAATGACGTCATATGACGTCATAATGACAAAAAAATTGTAGATATGATAAATTTTAACTAGTATACCATCCTCTGAAAATTTGGCAGCCATACGACATACCGTTAGCGAGTTCTGAGGGGGGGGG
>NW_017803898.1:2321658-2369078 GCF_001625305.1 Branchiostoma belcheri | reverse complement strand
AGAGCCCCCCCCCCCGGTCAAATCTTGCTCAAAAAAGCCCGGTCTAGATAGGGTTAAACTTGGCGTTGAAGGCTTCGTGTAGAATTGGCATAAGTCTAGACACAGGCTTGGCAGTCTGTACAGTCTAACCTGCTGAAAGTGACCACCTAAGGGATATGTAAGAATTGTTACTACGTAGACGGTTGGTCACTATGTACAGAATCATTTATGGATTGATAGCATCATATGTGAACAATATTCTAAGAGACCACAAAAAGACACCAATGACCAGTTGAAATGTAAAGATCGTCACTAGTACAGTTATTCATTCATGACAAGCAACTAAATAGCTTTATATATTTTTAAACCTATCCAGTTGCTTGAGTAACAATTTTCTTGTGTATCTCATTACCTAGATTTCTAAACTTCCCCCACAGTTGTAATTACAATTACTGAAGGTAGAAAAATGCCTTCAAATAGATTTTCTTTCTTGATAATAACGGAAGTTTACAGCAAAGCACTTTAAAGTTATAACTTATTATTTCAATCACACAACGTTTGACCTGACTGTTGTGGATCTATGATGTTACCTCGAAACGTTGGCAGGTTAATCCATCAAGTATAAAGGAAGAAACGCGTCGTGAGTGGCGGTTTTTCATGTGCCGACAAGATAGTATTACATACATCTGTATGTAGTCTCTACAAGATTAAAGTTAGCAAAATAAGAAGAATATTTGGCATGGGAGTTTAGCCACATTTGCGTTCATTTGTTTGCAAAACCCTCCCTCGGAGTTACTGTCCTGGTCAATTATTTTATATTTTTAGCCGAATTCTTTGCCCTAGTATAAAGGACTGGTGGAGGCTATTTTGTATGAGTTACGATATTATTGAAGCAAATTGTGTCACTCTGGTGGGTTACATAAAGCCTCGGTCACAACCCGCCGTGCGTGCTTGTTGTCCGTACATTTTTGGGAGGCCACGTCTGATACGTTTTTCTGAAAACGTGCGTTGTACGCTCATAGGCTGTACGTGGCACGCGCGTCGCACGTACGAGTGGTGATGAATCCGCAGACCGCACGCATGAAAAGTTTTACATGCACTTAAAAGTCCTACGGCGTGTCTGCGTGCTCCCAAATCCGTAGGATTCCGTACGGAGGCGGTACTCACCACGCACGGATGCCCTGCGTTTGCCCACGATTTTGCACGTAGACAGCACGCAGAAGCACGTATGGAGGGTTGTGACCAAAGCTTAACCGACGCTTAAGTCGTTTTCTTGCTCCACGTTGTTTGACCTGACAACAGGGTTCATTTTAAGCCGCTGCATAGAATATTTTGGGGTCCCCTAACCCCTAACTATGTTGACAGATGTCTGTTCACCTTTGTCTGGAAAGGTCTATGGTTATAACGTATCAGGTTACAGGTCTTCCCGCGCGCGGGAATCTAGAATAACTATTGTCAAATACGATCCGCAAATAATTTTTAAGTTAAGTTACACTAAATCTGTGACAGAAAGTACCCATTATAGTTACGGTCTGATACAAGTGGTCATCTAAAAACAAAATATTTCTCTCAGAAAAGAGAATTCAGTTTTAATCCGTGCAAAACTAGTGAACCAATCAGAACACTTGTTTACGATAAGAAGAATTTCCCGCCAAATTAACAAGGCGACCCAACACCTACCTTTGTACAGCATATCGGGTTACAGGTTTTTCCCGCGCGCGGGAATCTGAGACAATCGCTGGCAACTAAGTACGTGACGGAGTGTGACAGGCTGAATAATAATAATAATAATAATAGATGGTTTATTGAAAGTAATTTGCAGCCACCGGGCTGAATTGCATACCTTGTACAATTGCTAAAAAATCTTAAATTACAAACTAACAGTACTCATTGAAACTCAATATAGAAACTCATTAACACAATATAGAAACTCATTAACACAAAATAGAAGGCTTACTATTAATTTCGTAAGCCTAATTTCTAAAGTTCTAAACGGGAAATATGCGGCTCCAGATGTCTTACTGAGGGACGACTACGTGTGCGAGATAGCGTGTAGCTTGAGGAATGAATCCCCTCTACTATATACCACAAAATCTGACAGAAAATACATTTTTTAGTTACCTTTTGATATTTATTAGTGGTCGTCTGGAATAAATATTTTCTCTCTCTCAAAAAAAAAAGAGAATCCCGACAGACTATCCTAACTTGACTATGATGATAGATGTCTGTTCACCTGTGTCTCGAAAGGTCTAAGGTTTTAGCCATCAAGGGAGCAATCACTGGGAAGCTAGTTCCAGGAGTCAACTTGGTCCACGTACGGAAAAGACCCTTTCTGCATGAAACTAACCACCTCCGGAGGTACGTAGCCTTTCTACGGGAATGCGGATCCTAGACTTCGTCAAAAACAGAGAGTAAAATGGGCCAAGGGAGTCCGGCCGCGGGGAGGTAGTTTCTTTCCCTCTGCGCGGCCAATCAAACCTACAAGGCGGCCAAACTCCCCTGGCAAATATTCTCCTTTATATAGCAAGCGTAGTTAGTCTGGTAGAGACTTGCAGGTGTGTTATGTGGAGAAAGAAAGAATGACTTGTCTGTGTGTCAAATCCGGTGTCTTTTCTGAGAAAGTTGGCTAGAGCATCTACAAAGACAAATATTGTAGTTAAATTGTACAGTCGAAAAGTTGGGTAAGTCAAATTTCATGCGTTGGAAATTAGGATTTAAAGTTGCTTCGTAATGGCCAATTTTCACGCTTCAACATTTCATCCTTTGATATTGTACAGGTAGATGCAATAACTCATAGGCTAGATCTGGATGGAGAGGATTCTCTATATTCTCTGTGGGAGATATGGTTTTACCCTTTGTATCCCAAAGTCCATAATTATGCAGAATGTGGGACTATTCATCATCCACTGCCTTCAAAGAAGAAGTCGAACCCCATAATAGCTAGCGTAGTAGTAGAAGTAGACGTTTTTCCAGACAGTTGTTACCTGTCTCCTGTTACTGTTTTGCAACGATACTTGATTGTACAGGCAATTAGCCTTCGGGCACGATTTTGCAAAATAAAGTTATAAAGTTATATTGAGCTTGTCGAAAAAATCTCGTATGGGTGCAATGAACCTTTATATAAGAGTTTATTGAACCTGTGTGGGTACATTGAATTGTACGAACGGTGGAAGAATAGCTCTTCAGTGAGCTAAAACTGTATCGATGTCATTTTGAGGATTTCCGGTGCAATGAACTTTTATGGGTGCATTGAACCTGTGTGGGTACAGTGGATCCGTAAACACAGTACTTGAATATTGTACGAACGGCGGAAGAGTAGCTCTTCAGTGAGCTAAAACTGCATCGAGGTCATTTTCAAGAAGGGAGGAAAGGAAGTCAGATTTCGGCGGAGGAATCATTAAGACATTTTAATAACATCGGTGCACATGCAATCAGTCATTAGCCTGGTTACCAGACCTATTATACCTCCTACATACTTGAAGAAAAAAACTAGGAGGATTCCGGTACAATGAACTTTTAATGGGTGCATTGAACCTGTGTGGGTACAGTGTGTCCGTAAACAAAGTACTTGAATATCGTACGAACTGCAGAAGAGTAGCTCTTCAGTGAGCTAAATCTACATCGAGGGCATTTTCAAGAAGGAAGGAAAGGAAGTTAGACTACTGCGGAGGAATCATTAAGACATTTTAATGATCTTATATCGATGTACACGCAAGCAGTCGTTCCTCCTGAAGCTACGAAAAAAAATCTTATTAATTTCTCTAGTTCCCTTTCTTGCCACCTTTCTAGCGAGAAGCCATTAAGACCTCTACACATTTTAATGGTCCTTTTCATCTATCGTAAGTGCACATGCAAGTGCACACGCAAGCAATCATACCAGTTGACATTCACGAATACGAAGAATGCAACGCACTTGGAAAGGCAGCTGTTGCTTAAGTGTTTGGCTTAATATGTGACTAAAATAACCCATTCTTAAGTGTTTTTCTCGTGTTGAAGTCATTTTTCTTTAACTATCCCTAGATGAGGTGAAGGTGTCCCGCCCTGAATAGAGACGGGAGGCGCTACACGCTACATTTGATCTACTGCATTTTTGTAGTGTTGAAATCATAATCATTTCTGTTTAACTTTTCCAACATGAGTGCGAAAAAGGTGAAGGTGTTCTGCCCCTGAATAGAGACGGGGGGCGCCACAACCTATATGCTACATTGGATCCACTGTCCATCGTGAGAAGTCCAGGTATGCAATCTGAATATAATGGCATATAATCTGCATATAATGTACTTCTTCAATGAACCAGCCATTCATTAAAAATGCCATAAATTGTATTCATGACAAAGACAAATTTCATTCTGGGTTCCCAGTCTTTTTCTGCCTCTATTTAACTTTGAATCATACACTAGCATACAATCGCAGACCTAAGATTTTTTTTGTATTCAGAAGCACAGTGATGAATACAAATTAAAGGTCATGGACTAAGTGACTGCGCACTCAGGTTAGGTATAATTTATATTCTCCCAGCCACTTTTACAATGGAACAAAAGACATTTACAAGACATTTGAAAAACTATGGATAGCACGAGTCAAACCTCAAATCCCAGAAGAGAAGGAAAGCACAGCAGGACACATACAACTAGAAGCGTTTTGTTTCTGTAAGAATTCGAATTGCATTGTGCCTCAATAGCAGCTTACAGACCTACAAAAGGAATTCTACCAGCGTACACAGATTTTTCAAACAGATTGAATATGTGACTAGAATACGTCTTTTGTCAAGTGTTTTTCTGGTACTGAATGTAGATTGTGTTTCTCTCCCAAGCAAAAAGACACTCGTCAGTTTCTTTGATGTAAGCAACAGATGGTGGGAGCGTTTCATCTCAGAGATTAAATTCGTCCTGTAACCATTTGATGATGATTGCCTGGCCAAATTTCGCAGCTGAGTGTGACATCTTGTGTTACAGTGGCCCCTATTGATGTGTGTTAGGCCACACTGACTTAATCTTATGGGTGGCATCCACGCGCATGAATTTTCGTCAATTTGCAAAAAAGAGTAGCTGCAAAATGAGCAAATATATACCGTAAATTGAACAAAATATTGTTAAAAGATACGTCGCAGAATGCCCAAATCCATTCCAAGGTACAAGAAGACAATGTATAGGAATGAAAATGAAGAGTCTATTATTCACCATGCCAATAAAATCATTTTTGTGTGTGTTTAGTCATTTGTTCAACATTCATGACAACCTAGATGTCATAATAAAGGCAACTTTTTTTGCCAAACTGTTTTTATTCGCACGCTCGCATCAGATTTGGGGTTCTCAAATCATGTCATCCATATAATCAATGCAACATAGCCTTAGAATATTGCAGTCACGATTGGTTGGCCACGTCTCTGCGGCTGACCACGACTGCGTGTGAAGAGTGGCGGTATAAACTAACCCCTGCCCAAACACGCATGCATGACTAGATTACAGAAAATCACTGAACAAAATGCCCCAATATTGTTTTACTGCTAAGTACATGTACCTAGCCACGACTATGAATTATTTACCTCGCATAATATATGCTGGTAAATTACATTCATTTTGTAGCTGTTTTTGAAGAGTGGTGGTTCCAATTGACCCCTACCCTAACACGCCTGCATCAGGCCTTGTTGATTTGGTTATATAGATGACATCCGCGCGCGCATGACTTTTGGCAGTTTCCAACAAAAAAGGGTTTTCAACCATACTGTACATCGTACAAAACAGTTGCAAAATGAGAGGTCCCAGATGATGCCATCCATATAATCAAGTCAACACGGCCTTACAAGATTGCACAAAATCACAGAATAAAATGACCCACCAATATTGCATGTCTCACTCCTCACTACATGGACCTAGCCACGGATAATAATTATCTACCTCACACACATGCTTGCAAAATTGCATTCATTTTGTGGTAAAGAAGCTGGTATAAACTCAGCTGCAATCTGAGGATCAGAGAACGTGCAAGGGACAGTTACGGTCATCATGTATAACAGCATAGCAGCGGCACAGTCTATGTACTTAGGTACCATTAGGAGCTACACTGAGATTATGCACGGGTTGCATGATTATGACGGTTTTCTATAATATTACCTTTATCGAGATAGAAGGTAAATATGTTTTTTTTGGCAGCGTATGGTTTTGTAATTAGGTTTTAGGTTGAACAAAATAATTCATGAAGCTATGGATAAATTTTTTTTCAATATTTGGATAGGCGTTGTCCGATAAAAGGATTGATTATCATTTGAACTGTCAAGTTATAATGTTAATGGTCTTTGTTTTCGGGAAGAAGCAATAATGTCTAGTTACCGGCAGGTAGTCGTATAAGCTAGTATAACCAAACATGTACAATTACAAGTGAACACTTGTACATACTATATTAGAAACAATGTGGCCATTGTTGCCATATTTGAGGGATATGCGTGGACTGTCAAAAACTAGGCATGGTTCTGAATACAGCACGGTTCTGTCTACAACATGTAGAGATCTTGCCATAGCAGTTTCAATCGTATACCAAATACCACAATGATCCAAGCAAAGCTCTAACTTTTCCGTCAACAACAAAGCCTAATCTATGCCTTGTGCCATGTAGAGATGGTGTTATGCCTGTTTTGTACTCTATGCCTTGTGCCATGTAGTGAGTAGTTACTAGTTACATAGTTACTACTGTGTACTCTATGCCTTGTGCCATGTAGTTAGTAGTTACTAGCTACATAGTTACTACTGTGTAATCTAAGCCTTGTGCCATGTAGAGATGGTGTTATGCCCCGTCTCCAGACCTTTGGTGTGTCTGTTGTGATGCACGATTTTCCAGCGGAGCATCCACGGACCCTGGATAGTCGGGTCAAACTCGTCATCATTCGCCTCCTGGTCTGTATCTTTCTGTTAGGCAATATGTAAGAAAAAAACAAGGAAGGTAACATCTGCAAAGCAAATGCAAAATGTTTGCCACCGCATATGGTCTGCTCTTCATACTCAATTAATTAATTCTTACTCAAACACATTCATGTATATGGTCAGAGAGGAGCTGCTATAAAATTGCAACATAATGTAACCCAGCAACAGTTACCATGGTGAGAGGCAGTCTGGTTGACCAGGCCAGAGGTCAGTGTTTGGAATGGAAAAAGAAGAAGAAACTGAGCAAAAGCAATATGTTTTCCTTCAGTAAACATAAAAAGAGTTTATATAATATTATGTGACAAATGACAAACAGTTAAGTGGTAATATGTATGTATTTATGTATCTATCTATCCCCTCATACTATCTATGAGAAATGGCCACATCAGACAGATTTCGTAATTCAGATTTTTTTTCTGTTTTTCCACCTTTGGGTGTCTTTAATTATATAACTGTTAAATTGATCCACAATCTCACTAGGTTCGAGTCCTGACATGCAACCGATCATGTGCCCTTGAGAAAGGCACTTAACACAACTTTCCTCACTTAATTCAAGTGAAAATGAGTACTGCCCTGCCCTGTATTTGTCCTCTGCGTTGGTGGCGGTATAAAATAAGTTTATATAACTTGAGTATGCCGTCACCATGTATAGTCATGAAATGTTGGAATTAAAAAAAATATATATATATCACCATCTTGTCGTCATACTGCGTGTGCTTGCTGACGTCAGCAAACCCTTCCCAGACGGGCTTGTACCCAGGATCCTCCTCGGTCCTCATGAGAACGGGCTTCTTGTCTCCCCAGAACCCTGAAGGTTTGGCGGGGTCCTGCCAACGGAGGTCCAGACTCCACCGGATGTCATTAGAGTTGTTCTCTAGACTAGGGAAAGAACGAGGGAGTCAGGAATGGCAGACCTCACTTAGAAAAGAAGGCTCTCTCTCTCTCTCTCTCCCCTCTCTCTCGTTTTCTCTCTCACCTCCCCCCCTCTCTCACTCTCTCTTTCATCCGAGTTGTTTTCTAGACTAGGGTGGAGGGAACAATGCAATCGGAGATAACAGACTTCACCCCCTTAGAAGGGAAGACTGTCTCTCGAATATGAATGCCCTCTGACAGAACGTAAAGAAATTGCATTGCAGAAACACACAGTCGTTACCTGCGGTGTGGAACACAGTTGTTGAGGAAGAGGACACCGCCATATGGCACTTCACATGTCACGACATCTTTCTTCATGTCGCAGCCTGGCAGAGAAAAAAAAAACTGGTTGTAAAAGGAAAGAAATTTAAGTATACACGGGCGGGTATACACAAGTATCAATCGGGACGGGGGGCGATACCGACTACTAACAACCTTTGACCCATTGATAATCCGATACCTACCCAGAGTTTTCTCCATGTCGTCCTCCGCCAGTTCCACGTACCAGGTTCCCCCGGCACAGCAGACGTGCGGCGCCGTGATACCCTTCTTATGGCCGCCGCGGACAATCTGGAACACATGAGTCAATGAATAGAAACGTAGTACATAGTACAAAAAAAGAAAAGGGTATAGAATGAAAATTGACATCCTTATAAATAAACATGAAGAGTTAATGGTTTTGGAAGCGGCTGCCTCAATACATGTACGTACCGGGCTTCGAAAGAGTAGAAATTGTCCAAATTGACACACACACACACTGATATGACTCCCCTGGCATGTTGCCTGTCTGTTTGAACAGTTTCTGCTTCTTGCAGCCACTTTTGAAGCAAGGTTGAGACCACTAGATTTCTTACCTGCATGCAACCGTTCTCCCTTGTAGCGTTGAGCAGTGGGATCCAGGCGGTGGGCTGGAGGGTACCGAGGGAGGGAGGCTGGAGGTAGGCATTGTCTGCAAATCCAACAAGTTAGGTAGTTGACAGATATTACACATTTAAAGAGAGACTCCATCGTCAGTTCAGTCATTTTTTGTTCTACTTATCCATCCATTTATCCAATCACCCACCCAACCATTCATTCATTCATTCTTTCATCTATCCATTCATACGTTCATTCATGCATCCATATCTTCCACTATTCATTAATGACATACCCACCCTGATGCCACGGAACGGTAACTTGTTCGTTGCTCGGAGTCTGTGGAAAAAGTGAGAATGCAATGTTTACCTTCCATGCCCTTCCATTGATTGATTCTCATCACAACAAAATTGCTGAAGATAAAATTTCAATCATGTAACCTGTATATAAACAAAGGTTCAAGAAAATTAAACACCAAGCGACCTTAGTCCTAAGGTTCCAGACAGGATGCCCGGCGATGTCCGGTCCCACGAACTGTTCCACGGCGTTCAGAAGCCGATCATTCGTCCACAGATCCCGGAACGCCTAACGGTGAAGACAACATGTACAACTTCATGCCAGGTATTTGTCACGGTGAACATGTGGACACATAACTTTCTTGTATCCATACCCCTCTTTTGGGATAAGATTGGTTTCCTCCGGTCCATTGCCAGAACGCTAGACCCTTCCACAGCCCTAGACCCTGTTTCCACTGTCTTACACGATCCATTTTTATTGTCTTTCCCGTTGGGTAACGGTTATATTATACCTTGCTGACCAAAAACAAGGATTCTTGTGATCTCCTTTGCAAAATTATGCCTTTCGCTCACACTTAAAGCAGCATTACTAGCATTTACTACTTGTGTGAAAATGGACGGGATGATTCTGATCATCCTTACCTGTGGCAGTTTTCCCCACTTGTGCAGAATCACGGCCGTGCCAGGAAACTCCTTCTCCAGAAGCGTGAGCCGCTGGAACAACCCCGCCCCATTGTGGGTATCTGTGGAAGTGCAGCCGATTAAAGTGATATTTATGTTTACCAATTTGAAAGGAAAACATATCGTTTTTGCTCTGTTTTTCCACTTCTTCCCCAAACCAATAAGGTGAATGACCTGAACCAGACGTCTACCACCATGGTAACTGGTGTTGGGTTACATCATGTTGCAATTTTATAGCAGGAGGGATTTATACTCCTGTCCGACCATATATACGGATGTGTTTGAGTAATAATTAACAGAGCAGACCATATGCGAAGGTAAGCATTATGCATTTGCCTTGCAAATGTTACCTTTTTAGTTGTTACTTGTTAGGCCAGGTCACTTTCTGGTAACGCTAAATGATCATGGCTGTCCGTATGTTATTCAGTAGTAGAATTTGAATTGTCTGTGAAAATCGATTTTCTGGGTGCCTAACGTTTATCAAGTTGTAGACTTTACCTTATTTGAGTGCAAGTGCCATCTGGTGGAACAAACTAAAACTGCACTGCAAATACTAGTAGATGTCGCTCGAATTATTGGTACATGGTCTAAATGTCTCTGTCAATTATGTACTATAATATTGATCTATTTTGTAAGGATATCGTTTCGTCATGTCGAACTTTCGTCATCCTAAACGTACCTTTTGAACGTGTCCTTAGGAAAGGCACTTTACACGACTTCCCCAACTGTACGGTAGAATGTCTTATAGAGTGACGCCTACCGAGCCGCTTAGGCTAATCTGTCTAACTGTGTGCCAAGAACACACTGCGGATTTGTTAATGTGTCAAAGTGTCAACATCACCACATTTGCCATTGAGAGCCGTTCATTTTTCTAAGCGTACCTTTGATCTTGCCCGCCGCGTACATTTTCTCCGCCAGTCTGTCCACCAGGTCCTCCACAGCATCTCTCACAGGCTGGAGCTCCTCTGGCGTGAAGAAGTCTTTCACCAACACGTAACCCTTCCGTTAAAAAAAAGCAAAAAAAAATGTAAATAATAAAAAATGATGCAAATAACGAAAATAGTAAAAAAAACGCTTCAATGAATTTTGTTGTGTGTGTGCCTAGATTAAATGGCTTCTCACACAGAAAAACACATCCGCACATGCACACATGATGTTCAATGTTTATTTATAACTGTCGAATCTATGATTCAACAGTTGGCTAAAACTAATCCTTTTGTTTCAAGGAAAATGCCGCCAAAGTTTTTGTGTGCCTACATTAAATGTTTCTTCCAAAAATTAACGCACATCCGCAGACATTATCTATCATGTAAAATGTCTGTTCAATATTTATTCGTGGCTATTCGTCGCTATCTTTCCCACGCTCTCTGTAATTGTTTACATGACTTTGTGCGTGTGTGTATACG
This sequence comes from Branchiostoma belcheri, assembly GCF_001625305.1. Lineage (NCBI taxonomy): Eukaryota > Metazoa > Chordata > Leptocardii > Amphioxiformes > Branchiostomatidae > Branchiostoma > Branchiostoma belcheri. The sequence goes on along the minus strand of NW_017803898.1, from coordinate 2,358,032 downwards.
ACGTTGCAATTTAAACCTTAGAAAGACATTGAATCGATGCGTTACTATAGCTTCCGCCAAGTTACACTACAGTTTTTTTCAAATATTACTTATGACATGGACTGTCTTTTTTGTGTTGTTCTTAACGTGTCCTGATAGGTGCGCAGTTTAGTGCTATCAAAGAAATCAAAGGTCACCAAATTAAACAAATAAAAGTTTAACAACACTCTTCCAAACTAACCTCTTCGAAAAATTGGTTGACCTGTTTCTCCGTGAGTTGTCCGGGTTTTTTCTCCTTAGGTTGCGGAGGTTTGGTGACGTAAACCTCTGGACAACACACGGGAGGTGAAGTCTTCTTACACGGAGGTGTTCCGTCGTCTGCTGCCTTGGCCGCCATCTTTGTTCGATTCGAGTGACCTTAAGCTTTGTCAGCAGGTCGCCCGGACTTTGGTATGACCTCAGATGACACCATTTTCTGCACGTAAGCAAACTGGTTTGTTTTCTTACTCCGTTTGCCTTGTAAATATGTTTTGTGGCTTCTTTTGTGGCAGTTTTTAGTTTATTCATGCATCTATTACTATGATAATGGGGGTTAGTGGCCACTTTGCTCTAGGCATGCGTGTGTGCCAATTTTTTTTCTTAATTCTCAAATCAGGATTCTTCAAAGCAAATTTTTCATTTTTTGTGTTGAAATATAGTAGAAAAACCGTGTTTTGATAAAACGTATAAACCGAATGATAGTTCATTAACATGACAGGCATATGTAATATTCCACATAGGACAACCCTCTGAAGATGGACCCAAAAGCTGAGAAGGACAGTAAGTGTTTTATATTTTATATGTGTTTGAATATTTACAGAAACACCATTCTGTACCTGAGTCAAAGAAGGCATCTGTGTCCGCTTGTTGAAGGCTGTTGTCCTTTGCCGCAATCCCCCTTTGTGTCGATATATTAATTTTGCTGTCTCCAGAGTTTATAATTTGACACACAGATTAAATGCCCCTCCCCCCCCCCAAAAAAAAACATGCACGCACTTTCACAGACACACACACACACGCACACATTTATCCGTTGTGTGAAATTTTTGTTTCATGATTATTGATTATGTTGATATGTGCCGTATGATTCGATATCTTTGCTTAATGATTGCCAAGTCTGAATGCCTACATTTACGAGTGATCGTCATGAAGTCACGACCAGAGGGTGGAAGTTGGATGATTCCCCAATCTATGATTTGCATATGACTACCAATAGTTTGCATATGACTACCTATAATTTGCATATAACTACCAGTGATTTGCATATGCTTGTCATGCCAATAATTGAATGAGGCGATCTCTTATGATGAGTCCACATTGGATGGGTACAACAGCGCAAGACACGGGAGCAAATTTCATTCATTTATTTATGTCTCATTCGCCATTGCTAGCATTCGACCACAGCAGGTTCATCCTATCGTTGAACGTAAAATTCGATATGCAACAGGAAACTGCATTTCTTCTCTTCCTCGTCAGAGGGCGCGGCATACCAACCACCAGGGCGGCGGTTTCTGCACCTCTCATGTGAACCGCCGGGTGGCGAAAAGTTTCCTGAACAACCTGCTGTTCTGATAATCTCCAAAGAGATCCTAGAGTGGCAAAAGACAATATGAAGTTGACTGGTCAACCTGATACTGTCTTTTGCCACCCTAGGATCTGCTTAACGCTTGGAGATTATTTTTTTGTTTGGAGATTACCGTTCTGATATAAATAAGAAGAAGAGTTTTGGAACCTCAGTCCTTAGCTAGTAACTCTGGTAATTAAAGTCAGATTCTAAGCTCATATTAGACGCACTTAATTCTGTACAGAGCCATCTCTACATGAAGACCATGCTACTTATGCTTTCCTAGAAAAACATCATTATCGAATAAGCTACGACATGATTGTTTTTCATGTGGGTATAACCTTAAACTTTTCATGTATAAAGTCAACAAACATCTGTCCTCACTGTCTGTACAGTAACTCAAAACATTTGAGTGGCTCTCATGAGCCTTGTTTTGTGGTGAACATGACGTAAAAAAAATCCGAGGACGTGAGACCGGTAACTCTATCCGTCCTGCCATCTCTTTTACCATGTTATCGATGTGGTGCCGCTGTGGAAGACGGATGGTCAAAGTTTGTGGGTCTCAGATTCGCAACCTGTTATCCACCGTAAACAAATCCACGGGAAGGCCACCGTGTCAACCCTCCTCACTCAGGTGTAGGAACTGGCACGGTCTCCATTGTCTCTCAAGACAGAGGGATGCCAACAACAACAACAATTATACCATTTTACGATTGAATCTTGACTCGTATCAACATCATCAATGGACGACCTCACTGTAACTATATCCGTCCTGCCGTCCCTTTTCCGTGTTATTGATGATTGGAGCGATCGAAATTAATTAATTAGCTTGAGAATGGGTGCCGGGATTTCGCCATTTGGCGGGTAATGAATTAGTAATCACTTCCGTACGTGTTCGGAATATATCCGTGAATGGTTTCATCAGTTTGGTAAGGCCACACCAATTTTATTCGTTGGCTCTCAGATTCGCCTATTAATTTTTTTTCTGATTTGCAAAAAACATTCTGAATCAACTAAAAATGCTCATATTATGAAAAGTAACTGCATAGCCCCCCTTTCCACATCGTTGAATTGAACCTAATAGAAAACCATCCATTCCTGTGGATTCATTCACTTTATTGTATCGTTATGGCGAATCAGTTAGTAACTTCATGCGTCCGTAACGTGAAGTCTATGTCAGACTGGAGATTACTAATAACGACAGTCCTTTCTTTAAACCTGAGGAAGTATAGACGTATTATTTTGTCTGTGCATGTGTTTGTGTTTGTGTGTGTGTGTGTGTGTGTGGGGGGGTCTGTGTTTGTGTTTTTGTGTGTGTGCGTCTGTGTGCTCGTGTGTATCAAACAATAGACCTTGCAGTACAATGAAATTTTGTTGAGAGTTCATGACAAAAGTCTATTGTGTAAAATACAACAAGCTTTTGGTGCACTAGCCTGTTGATGTGACCTCTCCTGTTTTACCTTGATTGCTTTTGTCAAACGCCTGATGTCGACTTGCTTTACGTTTGGAATCATCTATTAAAATCGTATCTAAATTTATTTGTTCATCCTTGAAGCCACTTTCTGTGATTGGCAGTAAATAACACAGTACAAGGTTTACAATCTGGTCAGGGTCAGAGGTAATAGGTAATGTGAGAAATATCGCGAGGGCTCTGGGAACCAGACGTATCTGGGAACGAGACACAGGTGTCGTTCGATGAGATTGTGCCGCCATCTTTGAATTAACAGTAAAACAGAAAAGTTTCAATCTGTGATATAAATTCCTATGATAATTTTAATATTGCTTTTAAGTGAAAAAAAAACAAGACAAATAGATTTCATTTTAGTCAACATGAAATAACGTACCTTGCAACTCATTGCACGGTAACACGGTGGCAAATACTGAAATAACATAAAGAGTCCATTATTCAAAAAAAGAAATGAGACAACCCTGCAGCAGTACCAGTAGCAGTAGCAGCATCTAACTCTCTGCAACACATGCCGTGAATGTTCTAAGCTTTTGTTGGCAGTTCAAGAAATGGAAATGGCACATGGCCACCAGGCTTCAGAATAATCAGACTGACAGTGAGAGATTGTGTAACAGGCTAATGTTTTCTCGGATGAGACAACCCAGCAGTAGCAGCTAGCTAAGCTTATAATATGTGGTAGTTCTAAAAAAGCCAACAATTCTCTCGAGTTAGACGTAACGTCACATGGCCACCAGACTTCAGAATGATCAGACTGGCAGTGAGAGATTGTGTAACAGGCTAATGTTTTCTAAGATGAGACAAAACGGCAGCGGCAGTAGCTGCTAGCTCCCAGCCGCTGACGGATTGCGGCAGGCAGCGATATCGGCTGCAGACCCGCAGCTCATGATAACCGGATTTAAAAATGACACTCCCCAGACGGTAACGCAGATATCAGACTGTCTGAATCTGATTCAAATTTTTGCCACAATGATTCAATTTATTGGTTCTCAAATCTACCTTTTTTAATTTTATTTAATCCTATTGTGTTATTTGCAATTGGTCATATAAAAAGAAGTGTTATAAAATTAGCGTCTGAAACCAATTCAGATTTTCTGTACTTCGCCACAACAATTAAATTTCTGGGTTCTTAGATCCACCGTTTTAAAAATGTTAATCAATCTTATTATGTGTATTATTTGGTCATATAAAAAGAACTGTTATACAGTAGGCATGCATCCCCTAGACGGCAACACAGATACTAGACTGTCTGAAACTGATTTAGATATTCTGCACTTCGCCTCAACAATTTAATCTATTGTTTCTCAAATCCACCATTTTTATTTAAATCAATCTTATTATGTGTATTATTTGGTCAATATATGAGATAAAAACTGTAACAGTAGGCAGACATCCCCCGAACGGCACCACAGATACTAGACTGTCTGAAACTGATTTAGATATTCTGCAGTTCGCCTCAACAATTTAACTTCTAGGTTCTCAAATCCACCTTTATAATTAATTCAATCTTATTATTTGTTTTACAAGTCTTTGTTCATATAAAAAAGAACTGTTATACAGTAGGCAGGCATCCCTAGAAGGCCCAGACTGTCTGAAACTGATTCAAATTTTCTGCAGTTCGCCACAACAGTTTAATTTATTGGTTCACAGATCCGCCATTTTTATTCAATTTAATCTTATCATGTGTTTTATTTTAACACGAGAAAAGAACTGTTATACAATCTGTGATATAATTCAACCACAGAAATTCTTACTTTTTGCCAGGTTCTGATTCTAAGACTAAACCTCGATATAAAAATGCTATTCATCTCTATTCTGTATGATTGTTGTTATTGGTATTTTTCTATGGTGTTTATGTGTTAGAAATGAACTATATTCTGCCCCACCTACAAGCAAAAAACTCATACATATTGTCTATTCGTGGTTTACTTTGGGTAATTTCACGTTTCATTTTGCGGAAATGCAAAAGATAGCACGTTCCAAATTAGGTCTACATTCAGTGAAATACTCATGCAATTTCATGTTTTATTTTGCGGAAAATGCGAAACATAGCAGGTTTCAAATTAGGTCTACATTCAGTGAAATACTCCATTAAAAGATAGCAGGGAATATATTCCAGGTCTGAACCCTACACGGGCCTTGGGAGGTCCATGGTTGATCGGTTCAATTTTAAAAAGAACTGTTATACAGTAGGCAGTCATCCCGCAGACAAAGTTATCAGACTGTCTTAAACTGATTCAAATCTTCTGTAGTTCGCCACAACAATTTAACTTATCGTTTTTGTTTAGATTTATTTAGGAAATAAATGTAGAATCAACGAATTTCATCATTGCAATGAAGTGGAATAGCAGATGTGAAGCAGATTTGAAATATGCTGATCATTTTCAATCACTACGTACTACATTTAACATTTGCAGCGGAATGTAATGAGTAAATATGGCATTTATTGTCTTTTTCTATGTTTATTAGGTGTTAGAAATGAATTATATTCAGCCCCGCCATAAAAAAAAACCTCTCATTATGCGTCAAAAGCACGATAGCAGGTTCCAAATCAAGTCTACTTTCCGTGAATATATTATAGTTTGAACCATGCACAGACCCTGGGAGGTCCACGGTTGACCGGTCCAATTTCTCGGCCGATTAGTTCGAACAAGATGGCGGCCACACTCGGCCAGGGGGCGGCCATGTTGTCGTGTAGACCTTGTGACGCTGGATTGCACATAACGGATCGGCGCGGTAATGCGAACTGACACACATGTGTCGTCAAGCGTGTCGTAACCTGCTGTGAGCTGTTTGTGGTAATATCTTTGCACTGTAACGAGCGAGGGAAGGGGAATAAACAATTTGCAGATAAAGATGAAAATAAATGTAGACTTTTTGAAATGTTTCCTAATATTATAGGAAGACGGAAACATTCTATCGTTACTTTGGTAAATGCTACCTGCTACCTTTAACATTTTCAGTGTAAGTGCAATAGGTTATTACATACTAAAATGTGAAAAACAAATCACAGATAAACCAATATGTGTCAAACCGAGTAAGATGGACGCAAAATAGATCTTATGGCTTAGTGTTTGTGCTGTTCATATCCCTCACTTGATTTCATGTTATACATCATTTTGTCTGGTAAGTCTGATAATAGTCTGTAAGTATATTTATTTTGCATGATGTTACAGTCATGCGTCATTGCAAAAACGTATTCTCCACTGAGAAAATAATAATATCCCATTTTATCTTGCCAAGGTGAGGAAAACGAATTTATTTATTTTTTTATGGCCACGCCAATTTGATTTGTTGTTTCTCGGATTTTTTTCAGGAAAATTATGAAGCGACAGGGCGAAATAAAAATTAAAAAAAAAACAAGCCAAGGCACCCCAAAAGGCCGGAAATGTTACGATATGAGCCGCAGTGAATATTCACAATCTACATTTCTTCCTTTAATTTTATTTTACTCGATTAACCTGGGCATGCTTGTATCTAGAACGTAACTGATGCAAACAAACATTAATGTATAATGCATAGTTATGACCCAATTTATGTTAAAAAAAGAGTATTTTAATGCATTTTCCTGCCATAAAGTCGTCGTTCGTTTGTTCGTATATTGAACCGTACAAAGTTATGGTATTTTCGGAAAACATCAAATAAAGCTGCTATAGAATTTTCAGCATAAAATCGATAATCAATTAAGGGCAAGCAGCCAACCAATTAGAAATTTACGCACATTAAGCAAGTAATTCTAAAGAAATTATATGCGTTACTTGAGAACCGGCGCCAGGATATATTATACAAAATCTCTGTATCCTGGTAGACCTACTTTGGTAATTGTGGGGAATTGTATTTTATTTGTGGTGTAAATCGACTCAACGGTTTAATGCATTCTCCCAAGGGAAATTCTTGTACAATATAGTGTTTAATTTCATGATTTCTAATGAAATTACATGCGTTACTACACAACCGGCGCCAAGATTTCTTATACAAAATCTCCGTATCTTGGTAGACAGATTTTGGTAAATTTGGGCTATTGTGCTTTAATTGTGGTGCAAATATAGTACATGGTTTATTGCTTTTTTCTAAGGGTAATTCTTCTACAATTCATTGTTTAATTTCATGATTTCTAATGAAATTACATGCGTTGCTTGATGTTTTATACAAAATCTTTGCATGTTGGTAAATGTTGGTAAATGTGGGCTATTGTGTTTTATTTGTGATGCGAATCTAGTAAACGGGTTAATGCTTTCCCCCAGGGAAATCCTTCTACACTATAGTGTTTAATTTCATGATTTCTAATGAAATTACATGCGTTACTTGAAAGCCACTAAGATTTTTATACAAAATTTTGTACCCTGGTAGACCATTAACACCAATGTTGGTAATTGTGGGGTATTGTATTTTATTTGTGGCGTGAATCGACTCAACGGTTTTATGCTTTTCCCCAGGGAAATTCCTCTACACCATAATGTTTAATCTTATGGGCGTGGCGCATAACAATATATGCACGAACAATGAGGGCAAAGCTGTTTAATATTCTTGTGAGAAAGGGAATTTGATAAACGAGGGAATAATTTCATTGTCCCATTTTTCTTAACAGCCTTCTCCTTTAGGGAACTTAAAGGAGCTGGTCTGAAATTAAATTACGTTGCAGGTGGGGGAATAAAGAGGTCCCAAATTGTCAGACAATTCCTTTGGAAAATTTTCTCACTGTATTATTTCAGTTACAACAATTTCTCACTGTATTATTTCAGACAGTTACAACAATTTCTCCATCCTTTCGTCATTTAGAAGATCACCAGAAAACTGCATTTCTACTAAGATCACAAAACCCACTAATTATGCAGAATGTGGGACTATTCATTATCCACTGCCTTCAAAGAAGAAGTCGAACCCCATAATAGCTAGCGTAGTAGTAGAAGTAGAAGTTTTTTCCAGACAGTTGTTACTTGTCTCCTGTTACTGTATTGCAATGTGTTTTATTCTTGATTGTAAAAGCAATTAGCCTTCGGGCATGATTTTGCGAATAAAGTTTCTATTATTAAGTCTCTAATAATCGTCTTTGAACTTTGCTATAATTATTCTACATCCCAGACTAATAATAGTAATAACGTGAATTGAGTTGCCATTTTGCAAATTGTTATTTGAGCATTAAGGAACTAAAATGAGCATTAAATGAGCGCATACCAATGAGTAAATTGCAGCAATAAAAAGAAATTTATTTATCTCACAATTACTCTTTGCTTTCTTTTGAAGATTTTTACTAATAGTGATAGCTTGAATTGAGTTGCCATTTACATGTGCAGTCATCTGCAAGCTACTATTTGAGCATTAAGAAACTAAAATGGGCATTAAATGGGCATACCATTTCAGACAAATGTAGTAAGTAGAAGGTAGAGAATTTATATTCCATTCACTATGATTGCAATAGCATAGTTATCTAAAAGACATATGATAGTTTTGTGGTTCTTTTAGTTTTTACCTTGGCATTCCTCTATCCCTTATTTGATTGATGCATGTATAATACACCCTGTTATTTAAGTACGATTCGCCTCTTAGTGATTTATCTAAAAGCCGGGAAAGCTTGAGGCATCTACGAAAGGAATCTGTGTGCGTCATAAAGAAAAATGCAGCAAATTGAAAATAGAGAATTTATGTTACAAATAATTACTAGTTGTAATTTTTTTACATTTTTACCAATACTGATACTTATTGTAAAGACCTGAATTAGGAAATAAAAAACAGAGAATTTATTAACAATTACTAGTTCCTTTTTTTTACCTTGAACTTGTTCCATCTCTTATTTGATTGATGTATGTATAAGACTTAAAGATACGATTGGCCTCTTAGTGATTCATCTAAAAGCCTGGTAAAGCTTGAGGCATTTAAGAAAGGATCTTTGTACGTCTTAAAATATACGTAAGGAGAAGACATGGAGAGAAACCTTTAGTTACCTAATCTTTCATCATTAGGTCCCCAGGATACATCTAGAATATGCATTAACCTCTTATTCATTCGGCATAAATGCACAACATGTTAGCCAGCAGTGTTTTATCTCTTGGTGCAAATAATGTGGCTAGACATTGAATCAGTCAATGTCAATATAAAGACAACCCTGCGGCTACATTACGCACAGTCTGAAGTATTAATGTCAGTCAAGTGGCGCTGTATGTTTCTCTATCAGCATTTAGCTGTCAGAAAATAGAAAGTACTTGGAGAAGACGAGCATCCTTCTGTATGTAGAGGAATATGACAGGAAATCTATGATGGTCATCGAAACGTTGGCTTATTTAAATGGTTGTGAATAAAAGAACTTAATTATTCCTTTCAGAAAATATGTAAGAAACATAGTTTCTCTATTAGGCTGGATCCTCATAAGATGTCCAATTTAGGGAGATACCATATGCAATGTAACAATATTGGCAGCGAGTATTCAACTAAAAGAGAGGTAAGAAATTTGTTTAAGTCGACTAATGTTTAGTTTTATCTATTGATATAACAAGAGACATAACAATTAGATTAACAACTTTGGCATGGTATCAAAGCATCTACTTCAAACAGGGTGATTCAAACAACGTCTGATTGTATCTTATCCTTGTAACTGCAATTAAAGTCTCAGTACCTATCTATTAAGCGCCACTAACAGAGATCCGAGCGATTTCTTTCATTAAGTCATCTTAGATCTAATTGGATCTCGTGAGCTATCAGCCTTTCAATCAGCAAATCAGATAGCTTCATACAACTCATCTGCCGTTTGTTGACAGGTATATCTTGGCTCGTATCTAGCCGACTGAGCCGTTACTCTTTCAACTGAAATTTCCTGTCATTACTTCGTCTTGTAGTTATATCCACTGTACAATATGTGTATGTCTTCTGTATGTTTTAATTTTGAGCTATTTGACAATGCAAAGGCATACTGTATTAGCTGTTCAAGACCCTGCTTTTACTATTGGGAAACCGTTTGGCATTAAAAATACTAGTAAACATCATTGGTCATTGAGAAGATTGAAAGATCATTTAGACGATCTAGGAAATCATTACGAAATCATTCGAAGATCTATCGTGCAATTGAAAGACCATTGAAATCATTGGAAGATCAGTTTCATAGCCTGGAGACTTTAAGAGCCAAGATAGTATACTTTTTGTATAAAACCTCCATATACGTTGGCGAAGGCAATGAAAAAGTAGCAATACTCTAATCTACATATAATACCTTCCAGTGAATCGATAAGGTTTAAAGCTATGCCTAACTGCTATTTAGAAAGTAGCACATTATTTCATTCGCCAGCGAAGTGGGTTTCTAGTTGGTCAGGTTTTGGAGAGCCATTCTACAGATTTTATTGAGTGAGGGACGTTTTGTGTATCGACTTTTACCAGCTTGATCACGTAACTGTTGATAGAAAACTGCCCAACCCTGAATTTATCTGCGGGAGCCCCTTGTCAGAGGACCCTGGGTTATTCCTCAAATCGATTTTTCTGATGGAGTCAGTCAGATCTCGGAGAAAGAGGGAGTGGCCGCCATTATGGCTGTTAGAATCTGCTTCTAAAGATCTAGGACGATAGCTTTACTGCAATTCAAATGACCCTGTATGTTTCTCTATCAGCATCAGCGTTAAAGGATTAAGGTGTTCGAGAATTCATCCTTTCCTAGAACTATCGCAGAGTGGAACTCGCTGTCACCAAGTACAGTAGGGTTATTATCATTAGATAGCTTTAAACAATGTCTAGAGTTAGATGTTCAAGGGTTAGCTGAGTTCTATGTTTGAGAATGTGTTTGAGTAAGAATATTACATACAAAGCAGTAGTTTGTTATGCTGGGCCTAAAAGGTAAACATGATGCTTTTGCTTTGTAAACGTTATCATTCTAGTTTTATTAGTATTCCTATTAGTAAATTTGAATCGCATTTCCGACAACAATGGGTTGATAAATTATTGATTCTTGTGTGAACTACACAGCCAAGTTCGTCCCACAAATCAGACACATGTTCTTGCTTTTTCTTCTTCTACTCCAAGCAAATAAGGCCAATAACCTGGACCAGACAGTTGTTGTCATGGTATTTATTCCTGTAGCAGACACCCTGTGGTGTTGGGTTACATTATGTAGCAAGTGGCAGGACAGGAGTTGGAGGGGCTGGTCACTGTATATGAATTTGAGTAAAAATAAACAGAGCGACAGTTTTTTAGGCTTCATCTATTAAAGATAAACATTATGCATTGGCTTTGCGCAATTACAATTGTTACTATTTTAGTTCTATTAATATAATTAGTATTTCTGTTACTAAATTTAAATCACATTTCTGACAAGGACGGGATGATAAATTATTGATTCTGTGTGAACTACACAGCCAAGTTCGCACCCACAAATCACGACACATGTGCCGACCATGGATTTATCGACACGAACAAATCAGGGTCATCTCTCACTTTCTGGTTAGATGACGACGAACTTTTCTGCGAGGATTAGGCAATGCTTATAAACCTGCATTTCCCCTCTGGTCACTCAGTCACTGACGAAAGCTAGTGGATACTAGCTGAAACGTCTGACCGTTTCCAAAATCATATCCAGTTGCTTGAGTAACTGCTTTTTAGCGTATCGTATTACCTGGATTCCTAACCTTCATCGACGTTAGGCCATGTTTATTTGATTATATGGATGACATCCACTGGGAACCTAAAAACTGACGCGAGCGTGCGAATAAGAAAAAAAATGGCCAAAAAACGTCGCTTCCATTATGAAATCTACGTGGTCATGAAGGTTGAACAAATGAGTTTGGTATGGCCAATAATCTCCTCTTCAAATTCATTCCTTCACGTTTTCGCATCTTTCGCTTGATTTTTGCATTCTATGACATTGTTATTGTTTTCCAATCTTTTATACGGTATATATTTGCTTATTTTGCAACTGTTTTGTAGATTTACCGTGAAGCTTTTTTTGGAAACGGCCGAAAATTCATGAGCGCTTGGATGTCATTTCTATAATCAAATCAACATGGCCTTATGAAAAATCAACCCCGAAAGTTTTATCGACAATCGTCAGATTCACCAATCTAAAGGCTAAAAGTGAAACAGAGGTAAAGATCATGTCTATATTTCACCATTAAGGTCAGGGGTATATTTGTATTTATGGTGACATACAGAATTGCTTGCCTATAGTAATGCGTTTAGGAAATCTAATGGCGTCTTATATGATTATACTTTGAGTGCAATTGCAGCAATGTAGATTTTATGATTGCAATAGATTATTTTGCTTGAACGAAAAAAAATTAAGAGAAGATTCACTTTATTCAAGTTTGCATTTGTAGCCATTATGACTTGCATGTACAGGATCAGAGTTCAAACTTATAGGGTTTCACTTTTGTCATTTACAGGCAGTGTATAGTGATTGGTTCCACGTTTTGCATAATAAGATTTTAGGAGTTAAAGTATATTTTTCTGCCCCTTCTCTTCTCCCATGACCTCAATGAAAAGCGACCTGCAGGACAATTTCAGCTGTATTTTTTTCATGAATAAAAAATGATTGAAATACTGAACTTCTGCGTAATCTCTCATGGACAAGTAGATTTTGTTATACGACAATGGCAATGAAGTTTATTGCATATTCATGCCCCAGTAGGGCTACTTAGTTACCTATAATGATTAGGAAAACTGTGCTATGTTTTACGTATATCGAAACTGTACATGTTTCTTCTCTCTTGTTGACACATTAAAGTGGCATATATCTATCTCTAGTGGCTAAAACACGCGTGGTAGGTTGGGGCTACTAATCAATTTAGCGCTCACAAGTGTCTTCTTACGACCGCTCGGGTAATCACCAAGTGTTCTACACGAGCCAACAAGTAGGAACATTGCGTGGGACATCAGTGTAATCATGCCGACCTGCACACGACACGGTAAGGAGATTGGGTGGGCAGTAATGTGGAGCGGTTAGGCTTGCTAGGGATCGAGGGGTCACGGGTTCGAATCCAGGCGAGACCTTGAAAGGCTCTTTACACGATTATTCTCACTCTCTACCCGAGTAGACATGACAATGCTTGTTTGGGTACCTGACTTTGGACATGTCATACTAGTAATGTGGGGCGGTTAGGCTTGCTGGGGATCGAGGGGTCACGGGTTCGACTCCTGGAGAGACCTTTAAAAGGCTCTTTACATGATTTTGCTCTCTCTGAAGTAGACCTGACAATGCTCGTTTGGGTACCTGACTTTGGATATGGCGTATTAAATATGTTGGGTACACTTTACGAAACTTTGGATTTACCAAAGATAGTTAACTCGGGTAACGTTTACTTTGTCTAGCTTTACAATGGTAGTAAGTCAAGTCCAGTAATTTCATTTACAACCGGAATCACCATACTTGAAATTGTAAAGTCCAGTAGTGTTTTATCAGCAAAAAAACAAAGTAACCACTACCTAACTTTACTGATACTGGTAAATCTAAGTTAAGTATATAAGACTATCTATAACAGTGCCTCAACATGGTTTTGGATAAGGCACATCTTTGGATAGGACAGCCCCAAATTGGCGATTAGATCAACAATTCCTGGCGCATTAAAACAAACCTCATGACTATGTATTCCCCACCCGCACATAGAATGGACCGGCCTAATAGACAGGAAGGCCCTGTTATCGGTTGAGGTGCCTCCTGACAATAATCTTTCTGATGACAAGACTGTTTGAAATATCCGCGAGAGAGCGAGGTACGATAAGATAGGAACATACCGCATTAACTATAACCTGGGAAACATGGCTACCGCGAGAGAAATAGGTTGTATACACCCTCAACATTGAATTAAAGTTTACTCTTTACAATTATGTACTATAATTGACGATTATATTACTAAACAGTAGAAATTTGCATCTAAATTTGTGTCCACTCTACATGCCTACACCACATTTGGCATGTTTATATACATCTCTAATCATTGAATAGTTGAAAATCAGTAAACAGTAGAGATTTGTATACTGATTGTGATTACTCGGCATACCCACACAAACTTTGATAATATTTGATACCATTCTATGTTTAATGATGGTGATTCAATAAGTGACTGAGCACTGATTTTAGTGAGGCCCAGGAAACGCTACGTTACTCCCACATAAGACTACAAATACACAATAAAACATGTAAGAATCACAACACTCCTCTTCTGTTAAGCCTACCTGCCATCCTTAGTCATTGTGTCTGAGATTTTATTTAAGATAGCGGATTTAAGTTTTCCTATTGACTTCGTGTCAGATTAGGTAAATGTATTCTACTTCAGTCATAACTCCCCTTCTGTGAGCCCCTTACTTTGGTGAATGCAGTAGATGTGACATTGTCAAAACATTAGCCTACACACCAGGCATAAACGACTAGACCTGAACTAGCATACGGATCATAGTGTATATAGTGAATGAAGTTTTTTTATTGTATTCGTAAAATGTGCTTTTACTTGAGTCATAACTACCCTTCTATGAGCCCCTTACTATAGTGAATGCAGTAGATGTGACATTGGGAGCACTTCCAGTCAAAACATTACGCATAAGCGACTAGACCTGAACTAACATAGGGGTCATAGTGGATTGAGTTTTCTTATTGTATTCGTGACAGATTGGGTAAATGTACTTTTACTGCATAACTACCTTTCTATGAGCCCCTTACTAAAGCGAAGGCAGTATACGTAGAAGTGACATTGGAAGCGCTTCCAGTCAAACCATTATCCACAAACTAGGCATAAGCGACTAGACCTGAACTAACATAAGACTCATAGTGCATTAAGTTTTCTTATTGTATTCATGTCATATTGTGTAAATGTATAACTACCCTTCTATGAGCCCCTTACCATAAGAAAGGCATTAGGACACTCCTAGTCAAAACATTAGCCCTACACTAGGCATAAACGACTAGACCTGAACTAACATAGGGATTGTAGTTATCGCTGAGACAGAGAAAGACAAATACGGGCGGCGCCTTAACGACATTAAAGGATTTCCTGTGCTTGGCATCTGTGCTGGTGCCATTACAAATCGATACCTCTGCGCACAGGCGGACCATAATTCTGCTGACCAGCTCGCTAACTTCCAGGAAGACGCCCATATTAGGGAATCGGCTAAAGGGCGTTTCCCGGAATTTGCATAATTCTGCTGACCAGCCTGGTAACTTCCAGGCAGATGCCCATATTTGTTAATTCTTTGTCACCACCCTTGTAAATAGTGTTGTTATGATTTCTATTATTGTTTATTTTGTTTATTATCTATGTAATCCTTATCAGTTTATATTGGTGGGGGCATTAAAAAGGAGTGTTCCTGTTTCCCCCAACCTTTTTACATGTTGTTGTAAATAAAGCTGAAATAAATAAATAAGGAATCGGCGAATGGGCGTTTCCAGCAATTTGCATGCAACAATGTTTAGTCAAGTCTACTCAATGCCTTTATTTTGATACCAGTGCGCACTGGCGGACCATAATTCTGCTGACCAGATCGCCAACTTCCAGGCAGATGCCCATATTAAGGAATCAGTTAAAGGGCGTTTCCCAGAATTTGCATAATTCTGCTGACCAGCCTGGTAACTTCCAGGCAGATGCCCATATTAGGAAATGGGCTAAAGGGCGTTTCGAGGAATTCGCATAATTCTGCTAACCAGCCTGCTAAATTAGGGAATGGGCTAAAGGGCGTTTCCAGGAATTTGCATAATTCTGCTGACCAGCTCGCTAACTTCCAGGCAGATGCCCATATTAGGGAATCGGCTAAAGGGCGTTTCCTGGAATTTGCATGCAACAGTGGTTATGGGTTATAAAGTCGTAAACGCAAGGATTATGGTTCTATCAGAATGCTGTAGATGGAAATCTGAGAGATTACACCTTTACGTGTAGAAATCCGCTATTTAAGCGTTTAGTTATCTTGCAGGTGTATTTTGCATCCTAATGAATTATTTCGGGTAAACGTATATTAGGGTGTTGCCCCCCTCCCACAAAAAAATTATGGTATTGTGTTATTCTAATTATGGTGTTCTTATATTATAATGATGACTTGTTCCACTAAACCATACAAGATCAAAAATTATTAATCTAAATTCCACTCTTTATTATTCAATATATTGATATAGCAGTAATGTATTTTTAGTAATATCGATCATTTATATCTCGTGATCTAATAAGATAACGATTGGAAAAAGAAAGGCAAATATTTCTATCTTGAAATGAATGACTTGCCAGATTTGCTGGATTACGAAATATTTATCCATATATAAGATGCTTTCTAAATATATCTATGATGAATGCCTAGGGCGTTTTCATTTTGGAAGTTCATTTGGGTCGATAGTAGTCATTATGAAACAATTTTGAACTGTAATTTCTAACGCAAGAAACTGCACCTGACTATTCGAAAAATCACATAAGCAACTGATTGCTCATTCCTTTAATTTCTTGTTTTGGAACTGCAGCTTAAACTTTATCAGGAATTCTGTTAATAGGAAAAGGGTATAACTTGTCTTTTTGAAGCCAATCCTCCATGTCTTACATTGCCAAATCAAAGATTATACCATAGTGTACGATAAAATCGTTAGTAAGGCTATCTGCATGTAATCTAGTACGTTGCATTGGTAAATGGCAGGTAACAAATATTATAACGTCCATGTCAAATGGCCCCCTGCTTATTTCGTAATCAATATTAATAATGTACCATTAAAGAATAACTTTAAATTTTAGGTACATCACATATTTCCTGCTTTGCCAATAATTATATAAATATAATAAACCTCCTTCTTTACGTATACAAGTCAATGAAGACCAGCGAAATTCCATAAGATCCAGAGAGTATAATATGCCAATATACAAGTAGATACCAATAATATATAATATAAAATAATTATAATATACCAATACATAAGCAAAAACACATGTTGATATAATTTATCAATGTAAAGAAAAGATCTAAGAATCCAATACCCAAGGATTTCTAATATTCCATAAAGAAGTTACATCGTAAGTCTGGTTTACAATTCATACCTTTATCCCCCGTACCATAGATAGTGATCTACCTCGTAGAGGCCATGTCTATGTGCCTGATAGATATTTATATGTAGATAATGACATATCTTTAATGCTTAATGTTGATACATAGTCAGGGTAACTTTCAGCAGTATATGAGATAATTCCATTGCACATTCATTTATGTATATCCTTCTTTATGATTTCTTTACGATTATGGGGCTCCTTTGGGGAGTTTCGTTTTTGGTAATGCATTTTACATCATGTACACCTGTCGTCATTACGCTACCAAAATACCCTATGTGTTCCTCCAAAATCACACTAATCAGTTCTTATTTCTTTTTCTATCTGAAGGTTTTGGTAAATTTAAATTAACGACTTTATGATGCGACGTATTTCTTTTATATTTCTTGAAAGGGCGAACGATGAAGGTTAGACATCCAGGTAATAAGATCCGCCAAAAAACAGTTACTTAAGCAACTGGATATGATTTTGGAAACGGTCAGACGTTTCAGCTAGTATCCACTTTACCAGTCACTGACGAAAGCTAGTGGATACTAGCTGAAACGTTTGACCGTTTCCAAAATCATATCCAGTTGCTTGAGTAGCTGTGTTTTGGCGGATCTTCCGTAGCAGTCTTATAGATCTGGGGTTTTGGTGGTCTTCGGCTGTTTTCTGATCATCCCAGTTCTAACGGGGGTAATTCAACCAGGCTGGTTATGCTGTCTATATGCAATCAGAAAATAGCACAAAAAAGCTCCCAAAGACCCCCAGTTTTCGGCATGCTATGGAGACTACGAACGATCTTCGTTAGTATGCAGGTAACACCGCATTGCACCACGCCCGCCAGCATTAATATTTAAAATGCCCAAATCGAGCGGGTTTTACCGTCTTGGAGCTCAAATTATCGCCGGCAGATCCACACAGTGGGGCTGTGAAGGAATTCATTTCGGGAATTTATTACAGAAATTTACTACGGGAATTTACATGTCAACAAATAAGGGCAATTCCACCACTATGCCAAGTCTAGCACTACCTTGGCAAAGGCAATGAATTAGAGAGTGCCAATTATATCAAAGAAATTGGCAATGTCATTGATGTTGGGGTCTGTAAAGGAATTTATTCATGGAATTTTATTACAGGAACCCTCCATTATTACAGGAATGCATTCCTACAATATACCTGTCGACTGATAAGAAAAATTCCAGCACTATATTAACCATATTTTTAAAATAATTTAAAAGAGTGCCAATGATATCGATGAAATTGTCAATGTCATCGATGAAGGTATTTATTCCTGGAATTTACATATTAACTGAAAAATTCAAACGCTATATCAACTCTGGCACTACCCTGTCAAATGTATTGAATTAAACGAATAGCAATGATGTAGATGAAATGACATCTGCTAGTATTCCAGAATTAACGCGTCAACTGATAAGTGAAATTCCACCACTATATCGAATGCTACCTTGTCAAATCGAAAGCGTTTACCTTCACAGACTAATGTCTCTAATTACATCGTTCAAGTCTCTAATATCTGCATTGAAAGAGACAACAGTAATTTAAGAGTTGAAACATTATGTTTTAAAGCATGTTTGGAAAATTTACATGAATATATCCTGGCTCTATTCGCGTCTTTACAGTTTCTACTATTTAACATTAGTGACATTAACATGTACACAAATTAAAAGAAATTTTTAAAAAGCATCATAAAATGCTATATTTTACATAAAATTTGGGTACATTCACATGAATGCATTATGCCTTTATAGGCCTCGTTTAGACTCTTACTACCTAAAAAGAGGCGTTAATAAAGTTTGTGTCATCGGAAAGTCCAACAATGTGCTTCGCAAGCAATTGAGATGCAAGTTCCCCTTCCCGCATCTCCCTAATGTTTAAAAACATTATGTTTTACAAGTAATGCAAAATTCTAAACCATGTTTGGAAACATTTACATGAATACATCCTGGCTCTATTCGCGTCTTTCCAGTTTCTATTATCTATGGTCAGTGACATTAACATCTACATAAATCCTAGTAGATGTCTTGAAAAAAGCATCATGAAATGCTATATTTTACATAGTAATTTTTGGTACATTCACATGAATGCATCACGGCTTAATAGACCTAACAGGAGGCGAAAATAGGCTCCTCTGTCGAATTGTGTCATCCGAATGTCCAACAATGTGCTTTACAAGCAATTCACATGCAAATTCCCCCCTTCCCGCATTTCTAAATTCTGAAGCATGTTCGCAAATTTTACATGAATACAGCCTGGCCATGTTTGTATCTTTTTAGGGTCTATGATGTAGCGTTAGTGACTAAGACAAGTTCATTCATCTAAGTGATTTTTTTCTCGAACAAAAGCTAGAAATTGTACAATTTACATGTACCAATTTTAAGTATCGTCTGGTACATTGTTATTCGTAAATGTTATATTTTACATGTACTAATTTTTTAAATAATTTTAACATTCACATGAATGCATTATACGCCTTTATAGGCCTCATTCCAATCCCAACTACCTAACAAAAGGCGATAATAAGAATTGTGTCATCCGAATGTCCAACAATGTGCTTAACAAGCAAAGAAGCAAAGCATTATGAAATGTTATACTTTACATGTACCAATTCTTAGTAGTTTTGGGTACTTTCACATTAATGCATAACAGCTTATAGGCCTCGTTCCAAACCCTGGTACATAACAAGAGGCGAAAATTACCCTCTATGTTGAATTATGTCATCGGAATGTCCAACAATGTGCTTTACAAGCAATTCAGATGCAAATTTCGCCTTCCCGCATCTCCCCATTGAGGCCGGGTGGTTTATAGCGGGACTACATATTGCATTAAAATCTCGGCAGCGGGAGCGGAGGGATAATGCAGATTGATCACTGGGAACCATATTGTACCGACTGGCCCGCCCCTCCGCTGGGACGCCCGACAAAGGGCAAATAAATGAAGAGGAATCGATTCCCGTTCCAAGATGGCGACCGCGGTTTGGGTTACATTCCGGGAATTTGGAACGAAGCAAAATTGTAAATATGATGTTTTCGATAGAATATTTGAACAGAATTGTGTCACATATTGCCCAACAAAGGGCAAATAAATGAAGAGGAATCGATTCCCGTTTCAAGATTGCGGCCGCGGTTTGCGTTACATTCCGGGAATTTAGAATATGATAACGGTGCACATATAGATGTCAAGATTTCGAGATCTTTCATATTTCTAAAATATAGAAATTTTTCGGCTTTCGTATTGCCCGACAAAAGGCAAATAATTGAAGATGAATCGATTCCTGTTCCAAGATGGCGGCCGCGGTTTGGGTTACATTCCAGGAATGTGGAATATGATAAGGAAGCAGAAATTGTGATGTTGTCGATTGCTGGAAAGTTTGAAATTCTATCCTTTTTTACAGAATCGTTTTACATATCGCACGACAGTTGACAAATGAATGTAGAGGAATCTGTTGCCATTCAAAGATGGCGGTCGTGTGGATTGGGTTACAATTCCGGGAAGCTGAAATGTGATAGCGAAGCACTATCTTTTGAATAATTTTTCAATATAGAAAATATCAAATTGCAGCCTCATTTTTCATATTGACCGACAAGGAGCAAATAATGAAAAAGAATCGATTATCATTCAAAGATGGCGGTCTGGGTTTGGGTTACATTCCTGGAAGCTAGAATATGATAGCGAAGCACAAATTTAAATGCGATGTCGCCAGTAGATACAAACGTATGAAATTGCATGTCTGGAAGGCAGTATAGGCTATAAGGGCAAAGGAATGAAGAATAATCGATTTTCATTCAAATATGGCTGCCACGGATTGAGTTTCATTCTGGCAAGAAAATGACACAAATTTTAGATAGGGTATTTCTAATACCTGAAAATTGTGTTGTTACAGCCTTTATACAGAATCATTTTACATGTTGCAGAGGCAAAAATGTTTTGGTTAAAATAGTGCTGTGGTAAAGGCAATTTTGTGCAAGAAAATATATTTCAGCTATTTAAACTATGAATCAGCAGAAATTTCAGATATGATAGATTTGTAGTCTACGAACGTAATATGTACACAATATGTTTATGTACAAAACCTTGTATGTATAAAAGCATGTAAAATATTTGTCATGGTACAAGTAGGATTCTGCAAAAAGATTAGACATATTTTACAAATTTATGACCTGATAGTGTAGGTAAAAATTCAACCTCAATTTTGAACGCTACCAATGTCATAGAATACATAACGTTCATCACACACATCTAATGTTTCGGCAAGCAATAAAATGACTGGTAAAAATACCACAAGGGAAAGCCATTAGAATGCATGCGGTAGGCTCGCCTATCATAAAATCTAGACGCCCGCTGAATTTTGCATGAGTAGGTTGTGATCGATAAAAATGGCAACAGGATTGAGGGAAATGCCTTATCAAAAATGGGCAAAAGCCACACGATGTATCATACTTCCCAGTGGTAGATATACGTTTTTCTTCTGGAAACACTACGCCAATCTGGTATGCAAACAGCCAGCCCATTAAATTTCCATAACATTGTATTTTAATCTTCTATATATCATTGTAATTTGATCTTCTGTATATACTTGTATTATACTTGTTTTTGTGTATCGGTATTTTTTAATTCTATGTTCTGATATGGGCCGTGTGCCTGCAGTAAAGAATGAATATTTTCTGTCTAGAAATGTTGAAAAAATTGTTGTCAAAATTTTGTTCCGCAATTCAGAAATACTTTCTGCAAATACACACTTAAAAGTCCGGATCTAAACCAATGGCATATACAAAATTGCATGTTTGCCAAATATTTTACATGCAAAATTAACTGAACACTATAGTTTCAATTGTAAACACAACAGCCCTTAAACACCATTGAACTCCTAGCCTGATTTGTTGAGTCTGCAAAATTGCAGGTTACTTGATTTTTCTTCTGCAATATTAAAAATGTCTCTGCAAAATACATACTGCAGATTGGTGTTTCTAACACTGCTTCCCTAGTCGTTTTCCATACACATAAGCCTACATCCTAAATTGGCTTGCTCATTTTATTTCAATTAGAAAGTCCTGTATGTATAATGGCCAATGCAGCAGTTAATTAATTAGAAAAATATTATGCATGATTAAAAACAGAGTTTTTGTTGTCTTATACGTATTAGAAAGTCTTGTACGTATTATGGTCAATGCAGCATGAAAATAATCAGAAAAACGAAGTAAATAAAAAAAACACAACGTTGTATATATCCTCTATAATACAATGTCTACATTTTCCTGAAAATGCCATGGTCCATTTGAGTAATTATGACCAACAATATGGGGTGCATAAAGGCAAAGAATGGGAATGCAGATATGCTCTCACGGGAAATATATCAGTACTAGGTTTAGTAGAATACGTTGTATTTGTTAGTAAATCAGTCTCGCCCGCATAAAAGCTACGTTTATAAACACAAAGTTGTCACTAGCCTCTATAATGCATTTTTCTGTATTTTCCTGAAAATTTCATGGTCCATTTGAGTAATTATGACCAACAATATGGGGTGCATATAGGCAAAGATTGTAGTACAGTAGCATTTGTTGTATTTGTAAGTAACGTTAAAGCAGTATCGCCCGCATAACAGCCATCTTTATAAACACACAGTTGTCTCTAGCCTTTATAATACGATTTTCTGTATTTTCCTGAAAATGCCATGGTCCATTTGAGTAATTATGACCAACAACATGGGGTCCATAAAGGCAAATATTGTAGTGCCGTAGAATTCGTTGTATTTTTAAGTAACTTTAAATCAGTATCGCCCGCATAACAGCTATCTTTATAAACACAGATGTACTTTTTCTGCATTTTCCTGAAAATGTCATGGTCCATTTGAGTAATTATGGCCAACAATATGGGGTGCATAAAGGCAAAGATTGGGAATTCAGATATGCCCACACGGGAATTGCTTTTGAAATTAGATATTTTTTTATCACGCCATATGGGCAGTTCTCCCATTGTCCACGTTTGGGCTGCATTTTTCATTATTCATTAAACAGAAAGGGGCAGGTATATTATTTTCTGTGGACTTACATAATTATTTCCATGGATGGTAATTAGGAAAGCTTGCATCGCTTTATGCCACTTGTTAGTATAAACTGCAATATATTTTCTACCTATAAGCTTCTAAACATCGTTTCAACAAAAAATGCTATGCATGTGTTATGGTATATGTAAACATAACACGTTAAGTATAAATTTTAACTTCACGTAAGATAACATATAATAAAGGGTTAATTATTAGTCTAAAAGTTACTGTTTTCACACTAAAATGTATTCCACATTCCTTGAGGAGCTGGTCGCATACAAGGAAATTTTTATTTCTAACATTTGATAAAGTATAAATCTTAACACAATTTTAGACTATAGAAACACGCAACACTAACAAAGTGCACTATTTGGGTCATCAGGTGATGAGGACAATGTGGCGGGAAATAGTGTAACCCGATCTGCCCAAAGGTGCAGACACATTTCGCGCCAAAAATGGCACCGTGACAGAAAGAAAGGTAGTGAGGGAAAACAAGAAAGCCTAACGTTCTGCATACACAGAGGCACGTACTAATAGCAAGACAGAGTTGAAACTCACAGAAATAATCCGTAATTCATACTATATGGTCTATTCTTTGGTGTACAATGTACTTCTCAAATGTCATCTATAGTTTAGTCTAACTATTTGACCGTCGGGATATCACAGACGTTTTTACCTTCTATGTAGGTAGGTAGAAAGGTAGGTACATTACAGTATTTGTATTCTTTTTACTTAGAAGTTTAGGCAAACTTATATAACCCGGTTAATTTAGAATAATACTATACGGCATAGTTCAGAAACCCTATACCTTATACGTCAGAAATACTAGACATGAGAGAATGCTATCTTAAATTACCGCATCTGCATCTCATTTTGCACTACGGTGTTTGTGTCCCTTTTTATTGAGAACTTTAGGCAAACTTATATAACCTGATAATTTAGATTATTACTATAGGACGTAGTTTGAAAACCCTATACCTTATACGTCAGAAATATTAGACATTAGAGAATGCTAGCTTAAATCAACAGTCAAATAGTCAAATGCAGAATTAGTTTTATATGTTGTACATATTGCAATTGTCGTGAATCTGTATGCTCTGTTTGTACCTACGTTGTATTTTTATGTATTATGTAAGGTCAACACAATTCAGCGGTCCACATTTTTTAATGCACTGGCACTGCTGCTATGCTGACCACTGTTTTGAATAAAGAATGAATTACAGCATCTGTATCTCATTTTGCTGCCTACATAAAAAAAGAACAGTCCATTTTTCCCAGACTTTTATAATTGGATTAATCCCTGAGGTCAGTTTACCTCGTGTGTCTCTGGTGATCCATTATTCTTAATGAAATAAAACTCTTTTACAATTCTATTACGGCCTCCTTTTGTAATTCCTCAATACGAGTAGACCAGACAGCTTGCCAATATTCCTATGCTTCATCATATGATTTTGTTCTGATTCTGAAATCTTGAAAAACATTCGTGAAACGTTTTAATGAAATAAAACTCTTTTAAAATTCTATTACGGCCTCCTTTTGTAATTTCTCAAAACAAGCGGACTAGACAGGTTGGCAATGTTCCGGTATTTCGTCATATAATTTTGTTCTGATTCTAAAATCTTGAAAAACAGTTCGTGTTGATGATTTGATGTATTTTGTATGTCTTTTTAAATGTATTCGCTGTTCTTTCCATGTATGTGATTATGTAATTTTAATGTTTAAGCCTTGAAAGATTAGCCCTGCGGGGCTAAAAGGCTCCGAAATAAATGAAATGAAACAACTTCATCCCTATATTTCCTCATATGATCATATTGTGGTTCTGAAGTCTTGAAAGACATTTTGTGAAACTACTTTGCCCCTGTCCTCCTGTCCTTTTTATCACGTAGGTTGATTCATGGGGTAATAAACACGAAGGTTTTATGTTCTCATGTAATGAGAGCACGCGATCCTTTGGGGGCTTCTGCCATTTGGCGGTATAACCAAATACCGGCTTCTGTTTTATAGCAGTAGGTATATCAGTCATGTGGCTTTTTAGTTAGGTATTTTCGACACGCTACTATGTAAGACATCTCCCCTATTTATATATAGCTATCAGTCATGTGGTTTTCTACTTAAAATCCATGTGGCTTTCTACAAAAATGGGCCCCTACCATTTGGCGGTATAACCAAACACCAGCTTCTGTTTTATGGCTTTAGGTATTTTCGAGGTTACACATTTTGACCACAGCTACTATTCATGACATATTTGTAGTTATATAAGACTGGAAATTTGCTGAACAAGACTTTCTCGTGTAATGACAGCACCCAATCCTTTGGGGGCTCCTACCATTTGGCGGTATGGCCAAAGACTAGATTCCTTTTATGGTAGTAGGTATTTTCGAGGTTACACAATGTGACCACACACGCTACTATTTCAGACATCTCCCCTATATATATATATAGCTATCAGTCATGTTGGTTTGTAGTTAAAAGTCATGTGGCTTTATAGTTAAAAGACACAAATTGCCCCTACCATTTGGCGGTATAGCCAAACACCAACTTCTCTTTTATAGCATTAGGTATTTTCAAGATGTACATTGTGACCACACATGCTACTATTACTATTTATGATATTTCACCGATCAGTCATGTAGCTTTATAGTTAAAAGTCATGTGGCTTTATAGTTAAAAGACACAAATGGGCCCCTGCCATTTGGCCGTATAGGCAAAACACCATCTTTCCTTTTATGGCATTAGGTATTTTTCGAGGTTGCACATTGTGACCACAGCTACTATTTATGACATCTCCCCTATATATACATAGCTATCAGTCATGTGGGTTCCTAGTTAAAAGTCATGTGGCTTTCTATCTAAAAGACACAAAAAGGTCCCTACCATTTGGCGGTATAGCCAAATACCAGCTTCTCTTGTATGGTTTTGGGTATTTTCGAGGTTACACATTGTTACCACAGTTACTATTCATAACATATCACCAGTCTAGATAAAACACTGCAAATTTGCTGAACAACGCTTTCTCATGTAATGAGATCACGTAATCCTTTGGGGGCCCCTACCATTTGGGAACACCAGCTTTCTTTTATGGTATAAGGTATTTTCGAGGTTTCACGTTGTGACCAACTATTTTGACATCTCAGCTATCAGTCATGTGGCTTTCTAGTTAAAAGGCTGAAAATTTGCTGAACAACGATTTAGCGGTTTGATGTTTTAAATCAATGTGTTACTCAGGATCCCAATGGAAATATATTTAAAGAAGTGACTAAAACGTTTGCACGAAACGCTCAAAGTCCGGTTTTAGGTAACGGAACCTCATTTGATTCATATCTTGAATGTCGACATTGCTAAGGATTCGCTATGAAATTTGTAAACTACGGAGTAAAACGTTAACATAGATTGAAACGTGGACAGCATTTCTTACTTAAAATGGCTGACGACTGAGTGTTTTGCAATTTAACATTACCTATGCTGCTTTACGACTTACCGTTAAAATGGAATGGATAGTAGCTCATCAGACAAAGAAGATTAAATAAATACTAGTAACCTCATTGATTATACTAGTACTAAAAACCTAGACTTAACTAAGGCTTTACTACTAAACATTAAAAACTACTGACTGAAATCAAGGGAAAGCACAAAACGTTCTCTTAGTTAAAAACAAGTGACTGAAATCAAGGGAAAGCACAAAACGTTCTCTTAATTTTTGTATTTCATTATAATTTTTAACACCACCTACTAGTACACACATGCTAGATGATGAAGGAAATATTTTCCTTGGTGGCAATGGTGATGATTGAAAACCATATAATTGCATATTCTGATTATTGGTCAACTGAATATATCGCACGGTTTTTAACGATTGATAATTATTATCATTGAAGGACCAAATATTTAAAGCACTCACTATAGATGCTTATTTAAATGCTATCGGGTACATATATTCTTCACATTTATATTAAATTTTGTACATAACATTTCCATCTTCGTGGAAGTCATTGGATAGTTCCTTTTTCTTTTTGTAATGACTGTACCTCTAAGTTGTACCTATAGTAACAATGTAGTCCGTATAAAATTGCATGCAGTGTTTTCAGGCAACATAACATTCCTCTACCATCGCCCTTCCTCATACTATTTCACCAAAAAGTTGTAATTCGTTTCGTAACTGTTGTATTTTTCATATTGACACGAATACCATGTGTACTGTTCTGTTTGACAATGAAGGTCGTTTTTAAACATTTGCATGGTGGTTTGTCAAAAAGTGCAAAAGTGCTTGTATTGATATGTAAACACTGTGTGATATTCTTATCTTTTACCGAGCTATTTATCATGTTTGGCATGATAATGACATTACGTAACTTTTTTTGCGAAATTGCGTTGGGTTCACAAATAATTCATGCATGCGGCATTGTGCCAGATTGAATAGAGTAAGTCAGGTGTGGATGATGTAAGTTATTATCAGGCTACACCAATTTAATTTGTTGTTTCTCGGATTTTTTTAGAAAAATTACGGAGCCACAGGGCGAACAAAAACAGGCCAAGGCAGCCCATGATAGCCGGAAATGTTACAATATAAGCCATGAAGTGAACATACCAGGCTGGTGTATAATTAAAGCAATAGATTTGGAACTTTTAATGAAACAAAATTGCACTGTTGCATTGAAAATCTTTTAACACCTAGGAAGAAAATGACTTTCTTCAACCGTTGGGGCCAAAATATGTCTTTCATTGAGCATTTTGCAGTTGATTTAGAACCAAAAAAGAAACAACGAATTAAATTGGTGTGGCTTCAACCACGCCCGAAGATTGCTCGCATGCAGAAAAGGCCGCATATGTGCAGCTCCTGAATTTTTAATGACCTATCCTTTAGCGGTCGCCGAAAATGCTTCCACTGCTATGGTAATAGCATTACGACCTAGTCTCCACCAGACTTCGTTTACAGGCTGAATAAATCGTAGAAATCGGCCTAAAAATGGTATGAATTGGCGAGAGAAGGTAGCCGGCCATCGACGATCAAATTGGCCTGCAAGAAGCCTGTGAGATGTCTTCTCTCGCCAATAAAAAGCCTTTTAATACCGATTTCTACGATTTATTCAGCCTGCAAAAGAAGTCTGGTGGAGACTAATAATGACCCTTCGGATGGGGCAGCGGCAGGAAAATTTATGCAATCGGGGCGAGCAGCGGGTACGATGGTAGAGAGATATGTATACCTTATCTCAATAGTGATTTACCTTAGTTCAGCGTGGTGCAATCCCCCAGGGGGTCCAGGGTTCGATTCCCAACACAACGGACGATGACGGGTTTAAATCCCATGCGAAATGTAAAAAATGGCGGCTTTTGTGATAGTGTGTCAGTCTTTCATAGTCTCCAATGCGTACGTCCCTAGTAAGTTTATAATATTGCATATTTCTTATTGAGTACGTTTCTTCCATGCATGACAAGTGCAGGCGGCAGTTCTTTGATGTTCATGGACTTTTCGAACGTCCGATGACGTAGTCAGATATGGATAATTACGTGCAAATGTTTGTCCATTCCACCCCGAATCGCGTGACGTCAGCATCCCATGGGAAGAAGCGTTCCATCGGGAATAAATCTCACACAGTACATCCAGATGTTTTGTATATACATGGTGTCATTCAGGTCCACAGTGTGAAGTTTTTAGAAGCAGAATCCATCATTTGTTCCTCGTAGGTAGGTTTAACCCGAAGAAGACATTTCTCCGAATATTGGTACATGTTATTATCATAATAAAGTCCTCGGGGAAGCAGGATTTTTGTCTCTCTAATGGATCGATATCTACAATATTGCACTGTGTGTTTTAATGTGAGAGAGAGAGCAGGGAATAAAATTTCCTTTCTAGCTAACATCGTGTTGACATGATTCATGTAATTTCACAATGGATGACCTCCTCTGGTAAGAGAAGTGTTGTTGTTTTTTCCACAGCAATCGTGCATTAAAGGGTAACGCTTCTACTGCGATCGAACTGAATGCATTTTACCTATCCTCTTAGTATAATATCTAGAGTTCGTTGCAATTCCTGTTCAATATTCTACACTAATTTTATGCATTTCTTTGATTTGAATCTGGTGCTACTATTCAGTTCTTTGTTTTTTCAGTATTATAAAGGTGGTGGAAATGTGTGATCTGGGACACGTTATCTACAGATGGATGGTTTTGTGTTATTCATCAGTTTGGCAGATACGAACATGTACAATGATTGAAGGGGGCGATTTTGGATAATGGACTGAACTGCGCATTTTGGAGGCTGCTTTATCTGTATTCTATCCACAATCACACGGTCTTTTCATCATGCAAGGTGTTGAAAGTTTAATATTGCTTTTGGATGCTATTTATAAACACTACTGTCTACCTTCAATGCAGCTTCGTCTACTCTTTTTTTCTGCCCTAACCTCTACCTAAGATTTGGTAGAAAATTTTCCCTCCAGCTACGTATTGCCCTTAATCGTCTTTTTTTATATACAGTTGGATGTATATTTTGGTGGGGTTGTTACCAAGTCCCGCACACAACGCGATTTCAGAATCCGCCATCTTGAATGTCCAAGATTGTGTACAGGCTTCTTGCGATATGGTTGACGTCTTTCTCTTAACACAGTAGCCCGTGGGGGCGTTGGGAGTTGACAAACGTCCCCGTTTTTATCTTTGCATTTCCTGTACATCGTTTGCAACGCTTGAACAATCTGGTAATACGGTTTGCAGTTTCAGATTAAGTGCCGGTGAATTTGCGAATTCCAAGTCTGTTTTAGTTGTGGTGGAAGCTCGTAGTGTTGTTGTTGTTGTTGTCGACGTTGTAGAATTTTTCCGAATATCGGAATTTCTTCCTACGCGTCAGACAAAACGTGAATATATATTTTCTGTTTGTCAGCAGTTCCTGTTCATCGATCACTCGCGTTCTTTTTCAAGATGGCTGCCGAATTATTGACTTTCAAGCGAATAATGAATAACGGGCATTCATTGGAAGAAGACTTAGTAGTCACACACATTCCTTTCTTCTTAAGCAAACGTTACTCCTCCTTTTGTACATTTTTTCTGTCGACGCTTCATTGTTTATTCCACTCGCGTGTAGTCCACGTTGCGACAGAATTTGCCCCATAATAAAGTGGCAGGGTTGAATCTGACAACCGTTCCTTGCCAGTCGATTCACAGCCCGATATTAAAGCCCGGTGTTTTTTTCGGTGAAAAACTTTGTCTGTAAAACATGTCGTAGCTCGCCAACCTCCGGGAAAATACCTCTGGACCTCAATCGAACACGCGTGTTCAGATCTTAGGTTCCAGGGAATAAAATTTCACCTCATGTCACCTCTCAGGCTTCTTGTGTCTCATTTTTTATCTCATGCAGGGCTGTTGGTGGGTGCTGTAACACACCTATAAACGTTCTGGCTTAGGTCCGGACTTCTGCGTTGTAATTGTGTTGTACTGTGTTGTATTGCCCTCTTGTTGTTGTAATGTCTTTAGTTGCTAGACTCTTGTATCAATGGAGTGTTGCGACGTCGAGTCTTGGTCTGAAAGAGTGGCGGTCGCGGACGGTGGATAGTCGTTCGTGGAGACTCCGCTATTTTTACTGGTGTTGGAACTCCTCGAACTTTTATTCCTGTTGTGCCCGCTCTTTTTATTGACATCGCCACCTGTTTTGATACTCTCAGTGGGTTGAGTAACCGCGATTTCGTTTTTGGCGTTCTTTTCGTTTTCGTTGGGTACGTTTTTGGTGTCTATGACGTTTTTGTCTTCGTTTTCGTTGCTAAGGGCGTTTTCGTTGCTAGGGGCGTTTTTGTTGTCTTTGTCTTTTTCCGAAACGTTCTTGGTGGAACTCGTGTTGCATGTATTCTTCTTGTTCTCTTCACTCACTTCCGACGACGGTTTGTTCTCGGCTGTTGGTACGTTTATGGTGATGGAATTCTTCTCCGCTTTTTCCGACTTTTCAGTCTTTTCCTCGGAGGCTACGCTGGGGGTACGAGACGGGGGTCGCTTGTCGTTCGTCACGTCGACTTGTAGCAAGTCCTTAACAACCGCAGTAGGGTCTTTATTCAAGACGTTCATCTCTACTACAGTTTCTACCGTCTCTATGCTCTTACGAGACTTACTGGACCCCGTCTTTTCTGGAGACTTGTTGTTGTTGTTGGACTCTTCTTCCCCATCTCTTCGTCTCGTTGGTTTCATCATCGATTCCCGGATGTTGGTGAACGTATCGACGAGAATGGTCAACGGCAGCGCCAGGACGATCACACTGGACACTGCCCACACTGCAGTTAACAGTTTCCCCAGGAATCCCGAGGGATACATATCTCCGTATCCTACCGTTGTCATGGTTACTATAGTAAACCAGAAGCCTGCTGGGATCGAGGTGAAGAGCGTACCGTCGTAATTCTTCTCCATGTAGTACAACATTGTCGTGAAGACGAGAATAAGTAGACTCAATGCCATAACGAGCGAACTCAAGTCACTGGCGCATTTTTTCAGTGTCTTGCCTAGGAGAATCATGCCTGGGGAGGACCTGCATAGTTTAAAGACTCGGAACACCCTGAATACTCGGGTGGTGTCAAAAACGCCTTGCAATTGATTGCTTTCAGGAAGGCACAGCCCTGCGTAGAAAGGAAATATAGAAATCACGTCCACGACCGACATGAAGGACTTGGCGTATTTGAGTCTTTCCGGCGAAGCGTACAATCTCACGCAGTACTCACACGTGAAGACCACCACACAGGCTGTCTCTATGCACGTAAAGATCACCTTACATCTAGCAAGCCTCAGCTCGTCCTCGAATGTCGGATTGACAGTCTCCTGACAGAACACTGTCTCTATGATAGTAGCGCCAACAGAAAGTGCGATAAAAAAACCGGTCACGTAGAAAAAGATTTTCGCTTGGGTACTCGACTGGGGGTTTTCGACCGTCTCCCAAAGATTTTCGCGGATGGTGAGGGGCCCCTTCTTTTCCGGGGTTTTTTCTTCCTCGTCGAAAGAGTTACGCACCCTCCCCGTCTTGATGTCGAAACCCTTTCGATCTAAATATCCCTCGTAGCAACACAGACCCATGTAGAAATCAGGGTTGATTTGGAAGTACCCTATTTCATCATCAAACGCACTCGTGTCTTCCACAACGGGGGCGTGCAGAGTTCCGGTTAGGTAGAAATTCAAAATGTACCTGAACAAGCCCGGATCCCGGTCAAAGAAGAACTCGTTCTTCTTCTCATCGTAGAACCGATCCCTCAGCTTGCTTCCCAGCACGGTGTCCGGGTACTGGTCTAAGGTGCTCTGCCATACCTCGTACTTGCAGCCGCCGATGTTGAGGAATATGAGCGTGTCTCCCGACTTCCGACGATCCACCGGGCGTACCACGGCGCTCTGCTTGGACACCGAGCCGCGGTGGTGGGCCGGGGACCCTCCGGACGACGCGTGCTGGTTTTCTCCGGTCATCCTTACAGCGGGGGTAGCGGCGTTGGTGTTGCTTCTCGCCGCCCGTCTGCGTACGGTCGGAGAAGAGGAAACACCTACAGCAGGAGCAGCTGAAGCAGCGCCCCTGCTCTGGGCCAACCAGACGTGCGTGGTGGCGGCCCCTCAGTCCCGATGCCGTGCACACTAGTCCCGCTCACTACCCGTCACCAGATCTATCTGAATACATTAATCGCGAACTAGCATCATCTCTCTCAGGGATGGTTTCCCTGCCGCCGCCGCGCCTACCAACACCAGCAAATCTCTCCCGTTCATAGTTACTGTTCCGCTCATAGCAGCACTATTCACAGTCACATATAACCCCTGCAGTGGATACTCGAACCAACTGATTACTGAAGATATGAGAATAATAAACGGCCCTCCTTCTCCTCTTGTCTTTACCCGTCCATAGGTACAGTTCCGCTTATAGCAGCAGTGTTTTACAGTCCTTCACATGAAACCGTCTCACTGTAATTCCGATGTACTGATTACTGAAGATCGGACTCTAATAAACAGCCCTCCTTCTTATAGTCCCTCACATAAAACCCCTGCAGTGGTTACTCCGATTTGCAGATTACTGAAGATGGGAGAATAATAAACGAACCTCCGTCTCCTCCTTCCCGTTCTTACCCGGTCCAGACGCAACGTTACATCCACCCGAAATTTGGAATTCCTTCTGCAGTACGTGGTGGTGGCAGGATATTTGACATGCTAATTCGGCACCGCCGGCCTCCTCCTAGCTACAGAAGCACGCATTCCAAGACGCCCAGACGGGAACACCTTTCGCTAACCTCCTCCTACTGGAAGACGACGTCTTGATACGTGGGGGATTACGCATCACTTTCACTCTCACTGCATCTTCAAGACGTCTTCAACCCGCATGCAACGTCTGGTGGCATCTCTCTTTCTCACTGACGATAAAGTGGTGACACACACAATGGCTGAACCCCTCACGGTCGATTCGCAGACAGTCCCCCGCGCTCCTATACTAAAAAATCCCTCCTCCTTTCCCTCGCTAGCCCTGCGTGCGTACGTGTTATTGTCTCTCCGAGGTACCAGCGTCAAATGAGGAGGTCCTCCCCTAGCCCTGTAGTCGATGGCACCAGCCGATGCACCTGTGCCTCATGAGAATTGAACCAATGACCGATTGGCCCCGCTGTCCCAGACTGGTGTACGTAAAAAAAATACGCGTCACAGATTTCAGCTCGCGGATTCTGAATACATTTCCGTCTGGTGCACGGCCGCTAACGCAGGTGTTCGGGGCGAAAACGCTCGCGTTAATGACACAATTACACGTTAGGAACTCTCAAGGCCAACTAAATTACGACCAGCAACGCTTCATCAGAAGGTTTTCCTGATTTTTGCAGTAGCAAGGGTTGAATATTAGCAGCGTTTGAATCAATGTTAGGGGATGGAGGCCTCTTTCAGTGATGTTGGGTGCTGCTGCAGTAGCGGTAGGGAGTGTCGCTACGGTTTTAGCTTGAAGCGCCATTGCTGTAACGCAGGGGCCCAGGATCAATATCAGGGTTTGGGGGAAGGGGAGGGAGGGAGATGGTTGGGGCTGAAGTGATGGAGTAAGTTGTTTCGTGAAGCTCTCGACTACTTTAGATTCAAATCTTTGCAAAAAGCATTAAAACAGACAAGTACAAAGCAGACATGAACCAGAACGCATGAATAATTACAGTAGATATGAATTTAGAAAGGTTTAAGATCAATATCAGGGTTTGGGGGGAGGGGAGGGAGGGAGATGGGGCTGTACTGATGGAGTAAGTTGTTTTGTGAAGCTCTTGACTACTTCAGATTTAAATCGTTGCAAAAATCTGTGACGCTACATGGCGCAAACAATGCCATTGTTGGAACGCAGGGGCCCTAAATCAATATCAGGGTTTGGGGAAAGGGGAGGGAGGGAGATGGTTGGGGCTAAAGTGATGCAGTAAGTTGTTTCGTGAGTTTCCACCTGCTTCTGGTTGAAATCTTTGCAAAAAATCTGTGACGCTACATGGCACAAACAATGCAATTGTTGTAACGCAGGGGCCCTAAATCAACATCAGGGGGAAAGGGGAGGGAGATTGGGCTATATTGATGCAGTAAGTTGTTTCGCGAGACTCTCCCCTAATTTAGATTTAAATCTTTGTAAAAAGCATCTGTATATCCGGTGTAACTGCCCTTTGGCATAACACGTGTACAACAGATTCTGTACCTACCGCCCTTTGGTGTAACACACCAGCTTCTGAATCTGTTTATTGTTTATCTGTATCTGACAGGTATACCTGGTATAACCGCCCATCGGTGTAACACATCAGATCATGTACCTGCACAGCCAGTATAACCACCCTTCAGCGTAACACACCAGCTTTGAATGCCAGGGACAAGTGCAAACCCCCTCCCATGCACAATGCTACTTCATCATTCCAACAGCCTGTCAGTGTGACACCGATCCTGTCCGCAACACGGTAAACCTGGGAATCAACGCCATTGTTCAACATCACGTGTCTTTTGTCCCCGGCTATGACTGATCTTTAGAACTTGACAGTTGTACATGGTGCAATGTATGGCAAGAATGACAATGTGGTCATGACAATAACACTAGTCTATTCCTAGAAATTATAACTATATAAATATGACGATATGGTGTATTGACATGGATTTAAACATTTCTGTCTGACACAATTCTTTCTCTTTTTTCTAAAGCGTTACATACATATTGGCCTAGCTATAGGTACATAGATATTGAGTCGGGCATGACATAAGTAGATTAAAAGTGTCTATGCTTGTCTTTGGCTAAGGTTTACTAGATTTACTTATGACTATATTCATTAATTTTGTCCATCTACAGTATAAGTTATTGATGATGATGTTGCCCGATGTCCTGACCGGATCTTTGCGTGACAGAAGGCGTGATATTTTCACGGGTTATTCTCCTGGGAACAGCCCTTTGTTTACGTTTAACTGATTCAGGGCATGCAGTGTTCACTGTGATTACAGTCAAACCTTGTTATGTTCAGAGCCGCACCCGTGCAATTGTTTTGAATAGTCCAGATCCAGAACCATGCTTTATGCAGAACCGTGCCGGAGAAATGGTTCTGGATAGTCTAGGCCAGAATAGTGCTTTATCCATTACCGTGCCGTTCCTGAGCAATAGTTCTGGATGGTACACGAGCATTCAGAACAGTTCTTTATTCAGAACAATGCTCCGGCATCCTTCTGCATGGTCCAAGAGCATCCAGAACCGTACTTTATATCCAGAACCAGAAACAAGAAATTGAATTGGTGTAGCCTTTAACGACTATCTACCATGCGTCACCCCAACATCACCTATGATAAAGCACCGTGCTACATCATCACTCTTACAGACTCCAGGATGAATAGTGTGCATTTGATGTAACACTAATAGAGATCTTTACAAAACAAACAAACAATCTGGGAAGCAAGAAATTGAATTGATGTAACATTTAAGGACTCTGATCCTCACAGGAAAGCATCCATCTACCATGCGTCATCCCAACATTACCAATGATGAAGCACCGTGCTATCTGAGACCCCCTCCTGCTGAAATCTATGTCAAGGGTGAACAGGCAATGTTCAGGGTCTGGTGGCTTGAGACTTGCCTTTCATAGCCCGGCTTTTAAGGCTTGTATCGGTGACGTATTTCGTTACATGCCCAGCTTACAAGTGCCAATAGTTAATTCGGTTGTTGGCATAGAGTAAGAAAAATGTTATCCGACTTAGCTTTCTATTTATATTCATAGTGGGATGTCGATATTTTTATACATGTCTACATATGTATTTCCCTCTCTCCCCCTCTATCTCTCGCCCTTTCTCTCTTCCCCTCTCTCTCTATCCCTCTCTCTACCCCTCTCTCTCTCTCCCTCC
>NW_017803898.1:2282995-2321638 GCF_001625305.1 Branchiostoma belcheri | reverse complement strand
CTCTCTCTCTCTCCTCCTCTCTCTCTCTCTCTCTCTCTCTATATATATATATATATATATATATATATATATGTACATGTAGATAGATTGATAGCTAGGTACATGAATAGATAGATAGATAGATACATGGATAGACAGATAGATAGATAGATAGATACATGGATAGACAGATAGATAGATAGATACGTGGATAGATAGATAAATGATTTGATACTTTAGCAGATAGGTAGATATAGATGTAGTTTTACATCTCTATTTCTCTCTCTACAAGATACTTGATAAGAACGATACTTGTGATACTCAAGAAGTATACTTATGTGAAGTTGTTCAATCCTGAGTTACTCGATTTTTAAGGCAAAGCACTTTACAAAAATTCAATAAAACGATCACATTCTGCCGACCGCTTTACAAAATGGCGTCTGCAAAGTGCTATGAAATTGACCGCTTCGTCCCTAATTATAATAATGAACACAATGATGGAGAAATTGATGTCTAGTTTCGAGTGTTGCGGAACAAGGCCAAAAACCTGAGTTGCATAAAAACCCTACGCCATGCCAATTTAATTTGTTGGTTCTCGGATTTTTCCAGAAAAATATGAAGGAACAGGGCAAAAATTATAATAAAAACAGGGTTTGGCATCCTATTATAGCCCCAAATGCAACGATAAGAGCCATGGAGTCAACACAAAAGACTGGCTTAGTTTTCAAACAATGAATTTTGAACTTTTGATCAATTCAATGCATTGACAGATGAAAGAACTGTAACATCTAGAGTAAGAAAATGACTTTCCTCAACCGTGGGGGGGGGGCAAATATGAGCATTTTTGAGTGATTCAGAACCAAAATTTTTTTCTGTTCAAAATCAGACAAAAATGAAGAGGCTAATCTGAGAACCAACAAACTAAATTGGTGTGGCCTTATAAGAGGAGTATTGGAAATTTCAGAATCGGGAGAACGGCGCATTTCTTATTGGACTTTCAATGGCCGGATGCCATCCAATCGTGACGACCAGTTTAATCAATAACCCTGCGTATTACAGGCCATCTTGAAACTAAAGAAGCCGTTTCTATGAAACATTTATAAGCTTCGCAGCCAGATCTATTACTGCTGGTGTTGGAACGGACCCAACTAACCGGGCGGGTTAGAGATTCGGGGTTTAAGCATCCAATGCAGTTTTTTAAGGCTTGGAAACCCGATTTTTCAAAGCTAATATTCTAATCATGTATCCACATACTGAGTTAAACCATGGTTAAACCAACACTTGCATATTGACCATCATGGAGCAAAAATTCCCTGATCTATTACCGCAGGTACTGGAACGGACCCAACTACCCGGGCGGGTTAGAGATTCGGGGTTTAAGCAGAAATGTGGGATCTAAGGTGGAGTGTGAAGGGCAGATTTTTTTGCAGATCTACCAGAAGGATAGTTTGCTTGTGCATGCCCTTAAATCAGTCTCGTGTGTGGTCTTGCATGTTGGCCCTGGAGGCACCCTGCAAACAGATAGTCTGGAATCCAGGCTAGCATGTTGTTCTTGGAGCCGAGTAACTTGCCTGTGTAGGCCGTTGAAACAGACTGGCATGTAGGCTAGCATGTTGACTCTGGAGTCGTGGATCTGGCCAATACAGGCCGTGGAAATAGTCCTGACATGCCACCGATCTTTTGCTGTTAGGAAATGCACTTTACCCCACTTTCCTCACTTAACTCAAGTGAAAGTGAGCATTGTCCTGTCCTGTATTTGTACTCTGTGTCGGCATAAAATAAATTGATATAACTTGAATGTGCCGTCGCCATGTTTGGTCATGAAATGTTGGAATAAAAATAGTCTGGAATTCAGGCTAGCATGTTTGCCTCTCAGGAGTCGAGGAGCTTTACCTGTAGTCCGTGGATTCAGCCTGGCACCCAGGTTAGGTCCATCTCCCCCCAGGACTTGGTCCCCCGTAAATGCGGGAAAATCGAGACCGGTTTATAATGCGATTATCGAAACGTTTGGGGCTAATCGATGGAATGGTTTTTGCCGGGTTTTGGCGGGTCGCCAGAGGAATTGGTTTGTCGATGGGAATCTAGATTGGGCAGGGGAGGTGGAAACTGTTGGAAAATAAACTAATATAAACTGGTGGACGTATCTGAACTACTAAGTACCTAATACCAGCCGAGCAAAGAACAAGAAATAGCCATGCTTTCAAGTACCAGAACCTTTCTTTCTGTCACGGCGCCGTGTTTGGCGCGAAAAATGTGCACCTGTGGGCAGATCGGGTTACAGTCATTCCCGCCACATTGTCCTCATCACCTGATGACCAAAATAGTGCACTTTGTTAGTATTGCGTGTTTCTATAGTCTAAAATTATCACTATACTTTGTCAAAAAAAAAAATTGTAACACCTCAATCCTTGGTTGAGAACTCTGGTACTTGAAATTTTAAAACATTTCAAGTACCAGAGTTCTCAACCAAGGATTGAGGTATTCAAAAACGCATTCTTTCCTATAGTATAATATCGCAGAGTGGCTTGGTTTGGGGCTATAGACCTTTCAGGTATAAAATGATGCAGATATAATTAATCAATTGTGCCAAACATTGTAATTTTGCGTCAAAGTAATTAAATTAATCTAATAATTTTGTCATTTAATCTAGCCCTCATTGATATAATGTTTATAACTTAACCATAAAAGTACAATTATTATACATACAATACACAAAGCAACTTGCCAAACTATTTCATGTAGTTTGATAATTTGATAAATCGCGAAATTCTATTTCCAGCTAAGGCAACCTTGTGAAGTTGTGTGATTATTTTTAGACCATTTATTATTGAACAGCATCGAAGCCGACTTCACAGGATGTAGCCGATATTATCACTTTAGAGACCTCAAAAGGAATCAACATTTTAGGTCATTCCATTTCGAATTTTGGAGGGGTGAGTGTTAGTTATAGTTTTAGTAGCGACGGTAGCGATAGTTTTGCATCATAAAAGTGTGAATATTTTGACGTCTTTTATGTGTTTTATAAATCTATTGGGACACTTTTTTTGTTTTATATTAATCAAATCAACACCAAAAGAAATTAGCATTTTAGGTTATTCCATTTCAATTTCTGGAGGGGTGGAATAGTTACCATGTTTCTCTTACCTGTTTATGTATTGCATGCATATCCACATATTGTATACCAACGTTATTAGTTTTAAGTAAAGATAGTAAGTTAGATAAGTAGATTGTAGAACTTCATGCCATTTTTAGCTTATTTGTATATCATTATCTACGTATCAAAAGCCTCATTATTTGCCATAGGTTCAGCAATAGACATTCACCATAACTCTTTCCATTCTACTCCTACCTTTTTGAGATAGCTGCCAGCAAGCCTGATATCAAAATTACATGTCGTTCTTGTGATAACGTATTATAGCATTTTCAGCCCACAGTTGTGACCCACAACGTGATAAAGTACCATAAAATGACACGTATAAAATGCAGTAGGAACAGGAATGCTACGAACATAACGTAATACACAATAAATCCAGCAAATGGATAGTTACATTCTATGAGGAAGAATCTACTACCTTTTGTCAGTGACTGGGATTGAGCCTGACGAAAACTGCAACACGTATATAAACGAGTATCTGACTACCTAAAACATAAATGCTAGATCACTTTTCAGTCACTGATGGAAGGTAATGTGTTCTATCTGGGCCACCTCATCCCTTCAGTACATCCATCCAGCGCCAATGATCTATTATGTGTCACGCAAATAGTGGCGATGCGCTGGCCTTTAGCATAAAACGATGCCAGCAACAGAATGCAACAGAATGAACAATTATTGCTCATTTGTATACAGTCCCAAAGAGTTCGTAGCTACACCAGTCCAATTATTTAGCTTATGAATTTCTTTTCTTCGATCCAGGGGCAAATTATTGGAATAAAATTAGAAGCAACAGTCTGAGCACTTATTGCTCATTTGCTTACAGTCCCAAAGTGTATTTACCAACACAATTCTAAGTATTTAGCTCACGGATACCGTTTCTTCGATCCTGGTGCAAATTATTGGAATAAAATCACAAGTGAAAGAATGAACAATTATTGCTGATTTGTTTACTGTCCCAAAGTGTCTGTACCAACACCAGTCCAATTATTTAGCTCACGAATACCCTTTCTTCAATCCAGGTGAAAAATTATTGGAATAAAATTACAAGCATCAGTCTACGCACTTATTGCTAATTTGTATACAGTCCCAAAGAGTCTGTAGCAACACAATTCCAATTATTTTTCTTACGAATGCCTTCTCTTCGATCCGAGTGCAAATTATTGGAATAAAATCAGGAGCAACAGTCTGAACAATTATTGCTCATTTGCTTACAGTCCCAAAGAGACTGAAGCACAC
The DNA here is from genome assembly GCF_001625305.1 of Branchiostoma belcheri. NCBI lineage: Eukaryota > Metazoa > Chordata > Leptocardii > Amphioxiformes > Branchiostomatidae > Branchiostoma > Branchiostoma belcheri. The sequence goes on along the minus strand of NW_017803898.1, from coordinate 2,317,269 downwards.
TATTCCAATTATCTTGCTTAGGGATGCCTTTTTATTTGATCCAGGTGCGAATTATTGGAATAAAATTACAAGCAACAGTCTGAGCGCTTATTGTTCATTTGTATACAGTCCCTAAGAGTCTGCTCCAACACAATTCCAACTATTCCGCTTGCGAATGCCTATTCTTCGATTCTGGTGCAACTTATTGGAATAAAATTACAAGCAACAGTCTAAGCAATTATTGCTCATTTGTATGCAGTCCCAAAGTGTCCGTACCAACACAATTCCAATTATTTCCCTTACGACTGCCTTTTCTTCTATCCAATAGCGTTAATGAATGGACATAATAGGCCCTGGTTAATGAATTGTCTGTGTTCGCGCCCGGGTTCCGTAATCACCAGGTTCGATCGATTCGAAACCATCATGGCGGACGCCTGGAGGTCAAAGGTCAGCTGAGTGATGGGTCTAATCACAGTACAGAGCCGAGTTCAGATATGTTATCCACACACAAGTGCGAGGCGGAGATTAATATGTAATAACTCAGTTTGCGTGTGAGATTGTGTGCGAGAGGGGCATCTTTTTTCTGCGGGTTGCGGCTAGCCAGAGATGAAGCTATGCGTTACAGATTGCGAATATTAAGTTTAGAAGTAGGTGAAGGGCGATATGACTAGGAACATCCTTTGCAGTTCCCGTTTAGGCCGCTCTTCCCTTTCAATGCACTGACATTTAAGGCTTCTGGGGATGATCTAGAGCTCAGTAATCATACATCAGTTGCAGATAGGTTTACTGGTGACCCCTGCCGGTGAGCACCTTATCCTTTATAATAGGACAATCTGATCACTCTTTATAGCTATCTTTGGTGGAAAAAAGCAGTAGAGGTCCTTGACTCAATATTTACATCTGACGGGAATATCCTGAACAAATCAGCACCCAACACTTATACTTGCCATTTGATGGTACCGTATTGCGGTACCAAATTTAATCTCAAATTCAATAACACCAACTGAAACGGCTTGTTTGGGGCGGATGAATAACAGATTCTGGTGTATTCTGTAATTTTTCCCGCAGCATCAATGTTGCATCAGTTTGAGGCTGATGACTATCCTAGGACCCATCCCTCCCCATGGTGGTCGATAGTCAGACAGACCCGCGTCAGATTTGAATCATTTGATCACACAAAAGCCTTCTTGGTATTGGGCTGTTCCGAAGAATTTAGTTTGCGGGGGAGGGGGGGAGCATTTTGAAGAAGAGGTATGGAATTTGTACCTATTCGCTATTGGAATCTTCCGAAAAATATACTGTTAGGTTAAGGGTGGTAGAAGAGATGCACTTTTGTAGAAGAGATCAGATCCCCCCCCCCCCCTCAACGTATATTTTTCTGAACGGTCCCTTTCGCTATTTTTTTTTCGAAGAATATAGGTTGAGGAGATAGAAGAGGTACAAAATCAGGTTTCCTACGCTAGTTTCATTCTAGATTAATTAATGGATTTTAGATTCGCCACAGCAAAACAAAATGTGATGGTAACTAGACAAGGTCAAAGCAATTAATCTTATGCATGAAAAAATAAGATGAACTTGAAAATTATGGATCAATGGACTATTATTTGACGTCTGGCGTTTTCATCTACATTTTTCCATAGTTATCCAAGGCCACCAACCACCCAGGGGCCTAATCAATAATCTGCGAGTAGATCTTTCGGTAACTGCAAGGCAGTACAAAAAGAAACCCGATAAAACGCCTACAGCAGATCAGAAATAAGCCGAAGCCAAAACCTGTGCTTGTAGTGTAGGTGATTATATCAGTTCGAGCGGTCACCTAAGGATAGATCATTGGCAGGATGAGAAGAAAAACTGCCACCTCTGGGCTACAAAAAGCGTACTTTGCGTGTGAAAGGCATATATTCTTTCGGGCTATGGCCAAGTGGATAGAGTGCTCGGCTTGCATTCGGTAGGTCGTTCCCCGGTCAAGTCATACGGAAGACTTAATAAGTTGAAGTTAAGTTTAAGAGTATGGGAGTTAAACACACTGACCACTCCAAAATCACATTCTAATACATGTAACACCAACTGAAACGGCTTGTAGCGGATAAAGACCAGAATCTGCTTGGAGAGTAGATGATTACATCTGTTCCAGCGGTCACCTAAGGATAGATCATTGTCAGTTATCGCAAAGAGGTAAGAGTGGAATGCAAAGAGGTACTAGGTGAGAGTGGAATGCAAAGAGTTGTGACTATTGCTCAACTTATGGCAAATGATGTGGCTTTTGATAGGTGATAAGTGTTTGACATACGGGTGGAACATTACATAATACAAAATAAATCAAGGAACTGGATAAATTTCATGAAGAGTTAGACGTTTCAGATACCATACGCTATCTTTCATCGGTGCCTTAGATTGGGTCAGAGAACAAGTGTAAGATCATTCTCAAAATTCCAAGTCACTGGTGGAATATAATGGATGCTATCTGGGACACAAGACCCCTTAAAACAGCTTTTCGAGATGTATTCAGGAAGACCAGAATCTGCTTGGAGAGTAGGTGATTAGATCTGATCATTGGCAGAACAGGAAGACGAAATGACACCTCTGGGCAACAGAAAGTCCAGCCAGGCTTTGTGTGAGAGAGGGATATTTTCCTTGGGGTTACGGCTAGCGAAAGATGAAGCAATGACCACGTACCAGAATCTGCTTGGAGAGTTGGTGATTAGATCTGTTCCAGCGGTCACCTAAGGATAGATCATTGACAGGACGGGAAGAAAAACTATCATCTCTGGGCAACAAAAAGTCCGGCCTGATGCCAACTTGGCTTTGTCTTTGAAGGAGGCATAGGCATCCTTAGGGATACGACTAGCGAAAGATTAAGCAATGACCAGAATCTACTTGGAGAGTAGGTGATTAGATCTGTTACAGCGGTCACCTAAGGATAGATCATTGGCAGAACAGAAAGACGAAGTACCACCTCTGGGCAACAGAAAGTCCATCCTGATGCCAGCACCTCTGGGCAACGGGAGCTGGGGTTGAGCCAACTCCTCGAGCTGCCACATACGTGATCATGAGAGGCCATGTGTTTCGGGTTAGGGTTGGTATAAGAATTAGGGTTAGGGTTAGAGTTGGGCTAATTGTTCAGGGCTAGGGTTAGTTTTAGAGTTAGGGTTAGGGTTGGTATTAGAGTTAGGGTTAGGGTTGGTATTAGAGTTAGGGTTATGGTTAGTATTAGAGTTAGGGTTAAAGTTGGGATCATTGTTTAGGGCTAGGGTTAGACATACGATTGGGGTTAGGTTAGGTTTAGTCTCCAACATCAAGACCAAACCCCTCCCACCCCTTGTCTCAGGTATATTGGAAACAAGTAGTGTCGGAGTCATGTATTTGGCAGGATCATGTATTTGGCTTGACACGGCCTGATGCCAGTCTGGCTGGCAGTACTTGCTCTTACGTCATCGCTGGAAACAAAAGACTCCCGGAGGGTCCGAGCGCTAACAGACGTGTGATCTATCTCCACCATTTCCTCTGGTACCTCTGGCGAAAGTCTTGTGATAAAATGCGTGTACGTGAGGTTGGGGCTGAGTAAGTTCTTAGTAATGACTCGCAGACTTTGAAACTTTGAATCATAGACGTGTACTTGTGATTTCCATAATGCTCAATACATACAATATATGTAATGTATGGAAGGAGGAATTAAAATATACGTCAGTTGATGCAAATAAGGGCCTACGTTGAAAAATAAGTGTGAAAATGTCATAATTTACATCCATCATTTCTTGGAGGTACCTTTGGCCCGATACTATGTAATACTACGCTTTTGCAAAAACAGACAGTGCCTTAAAACGTACCAAAGATTGTCCAGTATTCAAAAAGTTGATTTGCTGCCCATCTCTAAAGTTGCACGGCGTGCTAATCTGATCGGGATGATGAAATCATAGCGCAATCGCTGGAATTAGAAAGCCGGGACAGTGCGATAGAACACGAAATATCGATCACTATGTTCTCGTAATTACTGGTCCTTCGTGCCCCGAGTCTTTGCCCGGTCTCAGATCGACCAAACGTCGTATACATGGCAGGAAGCCAGGGCATTCATCTTACAGCGACGTTACATTCTGAAAGTTTCCAGGGGTAACTGACCTCAGTAACAGCCTGCCACGGGGCACAGGCGCGTGGTCGTTCCCACCTTAGTTTTTTGGTAGTTGATGGTACCCAGGCTAACTTGTCGCTGGCCATGGCTATTCAAGATTGGCCGTGAAGCACCGCGTGTGCGACGGACCGTTTAATTGTAGCCGGTGACTCGCTCTGTTTGATCTGGGCGGTTGTGAAACTCCCCGACGTCTTCATCTTTATAACCTTCTACGTATACAGGGCTGGAAATACTGGGTGCATGTGCACCTTAGTGCACCCAAAATTGGAGCTGTGCGCCCATTTTTTTCTGTGGGTGCACCAGTGCACCCAATTATTTTTTAGGTATTTTTGTTCATATCAAATGTATAATTGTATGCAGGATATTCTTGGCATCTGTCATAAAAGTGATAAAATCTTTGTTATCGTACTTGTATAAGAATTTAGATCTGCATTTCAGATTCAGCCTCAGAAGAGGAGCAGTAAGATCTGTAATTAAGTTTTGTTTTATATATGGTGCACCCAAAATCTTTTTGTGCACCTAATATTTTAGGTTGGGTGCACAAGTGCACCTATACCCAAAAATGAATTTCGAACCCTGCCTTCTTCAAAAGCGCCCTTCATCTTCAAGATTACTCATAAAGACGACTTATTAAACCAATTTCATTGCCAAGGTCGCCGAACCGTGGAGTAGATAATCCAATGAAAGAATGCAGGACCGGAAAATGTAATTGCATTTCTCGGTATTGTAGTCTTATAAGTGCACGAGCTGTAACAGCCATTATGGTAATTCTTATAATCATTAGGGTCTGGCTAGTAAGTATCGGACTTATTACATTTCTGATTCTTCGTGTGGACTAGAATAAGGTCACTGACCCAGTCACTGTCCCAGTATCTGAACAATTATAACGCAATTAATACGTATAAAAAATGGATTGTAAACACATTTGGAGCAAAATTGAATAACGGACCTTTTAACATAGACATGGAAATTAATTTGTAACATAAGACAAAAAGCTACGTATGTCGACAATGTGATGAACATTGAACAAGGACATAGATAATGTCATCTCAGGAAATCTGGCTCAAGTTCTAATATTTGTTTGCTTTTACTTCTAGTGGTCGCATTTAAGCTCTTTACGGTGACGATCAGGGTCATTGGTCTTCTGCTTTCCCTGTATGTGAGAATGCTTTCAGATATGTTGTGGTGTCGAGTGGCTATTGGACAAAATCCCAATTGTTAACAGCCCTACAGCTTCTGATATCATAATGGCTGAACAGTACAGACCTATGCGAGAATGACAGTCTCTGCCACAATTAGGGCTCATCTGTGAGTTGACACTGTTGTAGAGTTCAGTTGGTCTGTTGTAGAGTTCAGTTCTCCGGCTTTGCAGTGCATCAGTCTAGCTTCCCCTAATGTCTGTCCAGACGCATTAAGCCGTGAAGTGCTTCTCCCATAAAGTGTAACGTGTTGCCTCCACGCCGCTACATTTCAGCAGTAACCTTACCCGGCGGAGTGGAAGGGACACTCGTCTAATGTGCATCCTTTGTAGTCTGTATAACGCGGACGGCATAGTTTGCTTTAGTGACTGGCTGGATGTTGGGCGGTCGGCAACCGTAAAGTGATTTAATCAGGCTACATCCTTTGCAGGCTGAATAAATAGTAGAAATTGGCCTAAAAAGGCAAGTGGACCCTCTTTGGCCGGCCAACTCCTCTGGCCAATGATATCCCCATTTTAGGCCGATTTCTACTATTTATTCAGCCTACAAAGGAATCTGGTGGAGACTATGCGTGAAGTGCTTGTCCCATCAAGTGTGAGGCTACATTTCAGCCGTAACCTTAGCCGGCAGAGTGGAAGTGCTTCTCGTCTAACATACTTTATGACGTGATCTGAGTAAGATATCAAGAAAATGGCCAAGGAGGCTTTCAGTTTCAGTTTTTTTTTTTTATTTCACTAGCAGTAACACTCAGGTTCAGGTACATAACAACCTGTTTATGAAGCCTGGTAGAGGCTAAACTACTGAGCTTTAGAGAATTCCATAGCTCGTAGCAAGTCCTACATCATACATTAGGCATTGCAGAAAGTACACCACTGAAAGAAAAACAGCAAGTAGGGTAGAACCAGAGCCATCGACGAAGCCTGGTATAGAGGCTAAATTACTAAGCTTGTTAATCTATAGAATTCCAGAGCTCGTAGCACCTTCTACATCATATATTAGGTATTGCAGGAAATGCACCAGAAAAATAACAAACAACCATTAGCATGCCTTGGGAACTGGAGCCATCAACAAAGCCTGGTAGAGGCTAAATTACTGACTCAGAGCTTAATCTTAGAGAATTTCATACCTTGTAGCATGTCCTACATCATGCATTAGGTACTGCACGAAATGCACCAGTAAAATAACGAACAGCCAGTATCGTGCCTTGGGAACCGGAGCCATCCATAACCAAGATTTATCTTTAAGGTCAAGTTCACTCTGGGAGAAGTAGGTGTGTAATCCGAGCGGCCTGCATATCTAAACGATTTATACAAGTTCGATACAGCCCAGATTGCGGCATCCCTCATTCACCACGCGTATCTAGGGCCTAAGAAAAATATGTTGTGTTTCCTGTTTCCAAACTTCCAAATACACTATGGATACAGGAGGTTGAAGAAATAAACCCCAACATCAAGAATTTTTATACCACCTCCTTGTAGCCACAGGGCATTAGTGAACTTTCCCCAAACTTATCACCAGTGAGAAGCTTTAGTGAACTGTTCCCCAAGACTTACAGCCAGTGACAAACAAGTCTTATCACACCTGTTCCAACCAAGGCCTTTCTGTTCTGTCAACAACAATGGACTAGTATGTCACCTTGGCCCATTTCTAAACAATAGTGGTACAAATAGACGTATACCATACAACCTAGACCTAGAAAAAATGTTGTGTTTCCTGTTTCCCAACCGACCCTAGAAAAACCTGCCGACCCTAGACCTTTTTTTGGTGGGTGGACCCCTGCAAGGGACATTAATTTTCGAGCTGACCAACCTTTTTTAGCTCCATGATCTGACACCTGAGTGATAAAACGTTGTACAATTGGTTTTATAACATTGACGTTGAAAATATAAATGTCCTCATGCAAGTTTTACCTTGTTAAACTGTACTGTATAACTTGGATAAAAGTAGTTGCATAAAGAGAGAGGTCACCAGGCTATAAAAAAGAAATTGAAAAAAAGATAATTCCTACCTACCGACCCTATTTTTTGAGGACTGAAATAGCGAAAAACAAAAAAAAGTAACATTTGCAAAGCAAATGCATAATGTTTACCTTCGTATATGGTCAAGTACATTATATATTATGGTCAGACAGGAGTAAAAATCCCTCCTACTATAAAATTGCAACATGATGTAACCCAACACCAGTTACCATGGTGAGAGACGTCAACAAATCGGGTCATTGGCCAAGTTAGAGGTCAGTGTTTGGAACAGAAGAAGAAGAAACGCAGCAAAAACAATATGTTTTCCTTCGGTAAACATTTCATTTATTTCGAAGCATTTTAGCCCTGCAGGGCTAGTCTTTCAAGGCTCAAACATTAAAATTACATAAAACATAACAACATTTTCCCTATGCCCTAGACACATTGCGACATCGCTCATGCACCACGCGTACCCAGACACATTACACAGAGACCACACTCCTCATCTGTCTTATGATTGCCTACAATTCTATATGCGTACTCTCAGGAACATTAAAGCAAATGGCATTTAAGTCTTTAGGATGGGATATACATCATTATCAGGAGGTGCTAGATTTCCCTGTGGGTGTAATGGGTTGAAATGATACACATTCCTTTTGACATTAGTTTCTAAAATGGAGGTCGGTGACTTTTTCCGTCTACTTTTACTGCATGATGCAAGTTCTACCTGTTGTAGTTTTCTTCTAGCGGTCATTTTTTTCTTTGAATGGTGCCACATCACAGCTTACTAGCTATGCCATAGATGTTGACAAATACCACTGAGGTGGCGATTGACACAGGACTTAAATTTGTGCCTTCTCCTAAGAGTTACAATGTCTTGTGCCAGGGAGTTCCAGAGTTGATTTGAAGGCATTTTAGTGGTGATCCAAAAAATATATATTACTTCATTTACAGGGGTTTGATTTCCTTTATGTTGTTGAATTTTGCTATTCTATACATGTTTGTGTTTTGATGAATGAACTGTCTTTCTACAGAGTACAAGTTGACTTGTAGGTACAAGTAGAAATTGGTCTGTTTGGAAGTAAAAACGAAGTGCGCATCGTATGGGCTTTTTAATACCAACCGCAAATGTCCATAAAAGTGTGACATAGCTGCACAAATATCTCGGAAATAACTTTTTCAATAAAACTATCTTTTCAATATTTGATGCAAAAATAATATGTATTTATTTTTTTTATTTATGAAGATTTACCACATTTGTGGAAGGGTTGACATAACAGGTGACTATCACCTCTTCAAGATGTCAAATCAAATCTGAGACCAGACTGTATGGCTTAATTATAGTCCTTTAAACTCCTTCCAGTCTCTAACCATTCATAGATTTCCTGTCTCTCACAGAGACACTTAACGAATAGGAAGCATTTTACGACAGTAATTCCAACTCAAGGTACAGAAATTATAGTAATTTTCTTCTTATCTGAAATGTAATGACGCAACCGTTACACGCAATCGCTAATCGCTGCCGCTGGCACGTCCTGGGATTGCCGCCAAACGTTCCTGAGTTTACTTTATTGAGATTCAATTTATCCCTTCTTGGGGCTAATCTTCTAGCTCGTAGGTACAAAATGCCGTACCAAGTAAAGAGACTCTTTTTACACAACCAAGTGTTTTATTCACAGCCGATGTTTCGGTGACCGTCTGCCACCTTCCTCAGGGCAATTCTGACTGGTTCACATTGCATAGCAGAACAGGTGTGACTGACGAAACTATTCACAGAAAATGACATACCATAAACATAATGTAAACACAATATAAAAACATTGAATAGACACATACAAATACTACAGTAAACTTAAAATCATTGGACTTCTACGATATCGACCATTATATCGCTGAACTATATGGCTTTGAGTATGATTAAGTTGGTGAAATTTGAAATAAGTCCAATTCTTTGTGTTCGAAATTACAGTTTAAACTTGCTTCACAATGACTTTTACCAACGCAGATAAACTTTCAGCATGAGAGAAACAACTATTTGTCTTGAAAATGCCTGAATCACAAGGGAAACAGCCAATGGCCTTGTCAAACAACTTAACACAATACACTTGACAGTGTGGTTATTGTCTGCACAATGTATCACATGTAGGTTATTGCGGGCAATGGCGCGTGTATTGTGTGGCAAAGCCTAATACAGTTAAGCCTCAGAACGACAGCATAAAACCCACAGCCTATCCATTATGGTAGGTAGGATATCCTACTGGTCTGGTGGTTAGCGACCCTGCCTCTGGACCAAGGGGTTAGGAGTTCAAATCCCGGCTTTTTTTATTTTTCACAAAGTGAAAGAGAGGGTAAAACAGCTGTATACGCACCTTTACAAGTTGCCCTCCCCCATACAAAAACACATATACAACATCAAAATTTACATGGTCAATAACAACAAGTATAAAAATGCACAGAATAGGCAATCATATAGAAGGTTAAGCATATTCAAATATATCTAATAAGTAGTATGAATTGTGCTGAAACAAGACTTAGTGAGGTCTAGAAGCGGTCGCTCACCCAACATGCACGCGACTGGAAAAGGTCAATGACTCGTGCTTTGTGTGGAAAAGCCTAATACAGTCAAGCCTCAGGACGAAACATAATGCCTACTGCCTATCCCTTACTGTAGGTCATATACCCTACTCTACATGCGTGCGTATACAATGTAGTCCGGGGGTTAGTGGCCCTGCCCATGGACCAAGAGGTTTGGAGTTCGAATCTCGGCTGTTGTCGCTACATGCACCCAACATTGTTGACCCAACATGCACGCTACTGGAAAGGGTCGTAGTTGTAAATCTTAGGAAGGGTCATTGAACTGTGGTCCACTGTTCATTGTGCTTGTCGAAAAGAGCTAGGGTAATTTCCCTGGCACAATGAACCTGTAAATACTGTACATAGCGTCTGTCTTCTCTGTCACGACCAGTGGGAGATTAGCTCTTCAGTGTGCTAAAACTGGATCGAGACCACTTTTATTTCTATATAGTATTACGCTGGACGTAAACGGACTGAAAAAGGGGTTGCATTCTGCTTTGTTCTGGAAACTGCTACGTTATTGTTACTTTACGTTACTTGTTAAGTGCTACGTTATTTATTGCGTGTCAGTGTAGTTAATTTGTTTTATTGTTTGGGTTTATTTATTACCAAGGGACAACTGGAAACAGGTCAAAGACCTGGGTGTAGTCAACTGGTGAGATGAAGATGATTGAATAATGGCAAAAGATATGTAAAAGGTGACATCTAAATGAAGCTTATCTAGATAGTTCATCTATGTTGGTAGAAATCATTATGAAGCAAGTTTAAACTGTAATTTCCAACACAAAAAAAAATTGGACAAAATTTGGGTGAGTCCAAATTTTTGGCGGAAATTACAGTTTAAACTTATTTCATAAAATGAAACTAATATATTGTTTAACGTTCTTATATGTCGTTGAACGTTTAATGAAACAAATATATTGTCTATCGTTAACGTTAATTGTTGTCATTTTATACCCTCCCATATACTTTAGACTAACTTCAATAGCAATTGAGCAAAGCTGGTGTGTTACGCCGAAGGGTGGTTGTACTGGCTTTACAGATACAGATACAGATACAATACACATACAGCTTAGAACCTTGATACACATGGTTATGTATGCATGAGAAGAGCCCTAGGATTCCTGCCGTTGCAGGGAAGGATGGCAATTTGAAAATTGGGTTAAGATAAGTGGACGTGTAAATGTGTTGGACTGGTCTGAATTATTCAAGAGCAATTTTAGCGGAGCCTCTGAAAATTGGAATTTTGCATGTTACGTTATCATTAGGGGCAAAGACGTTAGTAACACATAGGCATTTAGAACCGTGCCTGTCTAGTTCTATGCCTGAATGGGTCAAGATTCGGATACGGCACGTTTCTAAATAGTCTCTGCGTACTTATTTATTTAGAATGAAGATTTTTCCCGGGCACGGTTCTTGATACAAGTGGACTATCCAGAACCGTATCTGAGCAAGGTTCTGGATAAAGCATGTTTCTGGATAAAGCACGGTTCTGGATAAAGTACTGTTCTGGATAAAGCATGGTCCTGGATAAATCATGGTTCTGGATAAAGCATGGTTCTGGATAACGCACGGTCCTGGATACAACATATATGGATACAGCCTTCCACACTCCTTTGTCCAGCGCTTGCCTCCTTCGTGAAACCCAACTCTTCTCAGACTAGGTCTCACATGACATGATTTTCCCCCATATTGTTTGTCAGGATCATTCAAGGCAGGATACTAGTAAGTCTTAGCAGTAGAGATCCTGGCTTTCAAGACATGGCCTTGGTTTTGATTTCTTTAGAGAGTTGGAGTAATTTAGCCTTGTCAAACGTGAGAGGACTGCGTTCTGGAGTGACCTTGCTATAGGATGCGGCTGTGTTTGAGTATTGTGCAACTATTCAAACTATGAACGTGTTTCTGGTGATGTGAGAGGGCTGGCTATCGATCACAAGCGTTTTGGGATAGCGTTATTTCCACCACACTGAAACTCATAACCTGTTACACAAGCAAACTGTACAAAGAGAATGGTACAGTCAACCACTACAACCTTGCGAATCTGATCATTGTGGCTACTTTGTGGTAGATTTTCCTATGGGACCAAAAGCCGCCCAAGCATGAAAAATTCTGTATATTTCGTTTTTTTCTAAGCAATAGTTATAGTAAATACCGAGAACCTTTTGATCATTTTGTTTCAATGGCCCCTCAGTGGTCAGTATACAAGAGACGAAGGAGGTAGTGTGACGATGTCCATGACTAGAAGGGCAAACCACTTGCAGAGTGTTCTCACAGGGCCAGAGACAGGAGGGAGTGGAGGAGGCTGATAACTGGATGCCATCATAGTCCCCGACCCTCAGACATGAGGATGGGACTAGGTAAAGATAACCATGATAGTGACGTGAATGAGCGAATCTTGAGTTGCATGTTCATGCCATAAAATGTATACATCAGAGTATGATGTTACATGTACATCATACTGAGTAACATAGTATATAGGATAGAAGAATACTACAAGAGAATATATCCTATCTAATGTAGGTTTTGAAGATTTCTTCTATCTAGTAAAACATATAGCATTTAAAACATTGGAAGCTAGCAACATTATCTGGGCACACTCGACCCCATACATGATCTAAGTTAGCCTTGAAAAGCCATTTCATTACAGTAAAAAGTGGTCATTTGAATCCACCATTTGCATAATGACAGCTTTACGTTGTGCAGTCCTACAGGCACAGTGTGTAATTTACCTCTCCCATTATGAAGGTTGACACTTTATTTTCAGGCCGTATTTCATATCCTCGTAAAAGTAAGCCCCTTCCTAGTGCGTAAATGTCTCTACGCTATTTATCAAAGTAATAGCTTGAGAAGAACAGGGCTGGAAATAATTTTGCCAGCACCGGTACATTGCTGTTTGTTTTACTGTTTGTTGGTCCTGGATAACCAGTAAACTACGAGTACCTGTATACATGTATAACACATATAACAAACCTGTTTTGCTGAACTGAAAACAGGTGTGTAGAGTCAAAAACTGATTTTGTGTCACGGACCAGTGCAGGTTAGGTATACAACTCCAATCCTACCTACACTAAGGCCACACCAAGTAAATTTTATGGATGACGTCCTTTGGAGACCCTAAATCTAATGCGAGAGGGCGAAAAAAAAACAAGAAGGGCCCTAAAAAACAAGATGCCTAGATTAGAAATATACTAGGAGACAACAAATGTTAGGACACAAATTAAATGAGGTGACACAGTGTAACAAGCAAGAAGTCTTTTATTCATCATCAAAACAGGTGGAACAGCAGTTGTCGTCCTGTCCTGTTTTCGCGTTACGGGTTTCATGTCAATCTGACGATTTGCGGCACTGTCGTGACTCTTTGGTCATAGTTACAGGAAGCGGAATTTCCTGTTTTTTTTCCTAGGAACAGGCCAAAATCAATGCGCGCGCGGACGTCATCCATAAAATTTACTTGGTGTGGCTTAACCTATAGTACAGTACATGCAGCCGACATTTCGAATCCTGTAAATATGAGATGCAAGGTATAGGCCATTCCTGATGGAACACATCGAACACCCTGTTCTATTCCGAAATAGAACATGTCAAAATAGAATACGTCGAACCCCCTGTTCCATTTCGAAATAGAGCATGTCAAAATAGAACACGTCGAACCCTTGGCATGTTCTATATTTCGAAATGGAACATGGGGTTCGACGCGTTCGATCTGGAACAGTCTATTTCGAGCCCGGGAAGAGTGACAAGCGGTTATCGGTACCGCGGGCTATCTGACCTAAGGAGCAACATCTAGATTCCGCGGTGTCGACTTCTAATATATCAACAATGCCAACGGCAGGTTTCAATCTATGATTATCAAATTCCGGCACAAATTTGATGCCTGCGGCTTAGTCTTCTCGCAGAAGAGGGCTGCCATTTGCACTTCCCGACCCGAAGGGTCAACGGTTGGAAACGAAATCATTAATAATTTCCTATGAAAATATTCAATCCGCGCATTTTATTGATTGATTTTCATACTTCTTCGCCCTGTTGGCCCGCAAACGGCTTGTGATCTCGTTTCGTTTCTGACTCGGATTTTCGTGCGATCCTGTGTCTTATTGGTGACCTAATTCTTGTGTACGGGCCGGCGTGACGGTTTGATCTTCTTTGGCGCCAAATCACAGACGTAAAGAACGTCAGAACGTAAAAACGTCAGCAGGAAAATGGCGCGAAGATGAAACTAGGTCAGGAGATAAACATAGGCATGATTTGCTCCATTTATGTAGGAGCCGGGAGGGGGGGGGTGACTTTAAAGGCATCCAATGCGATTTCAGGGCAGCAGAACTGGAAATATTTTGAACAGTGTGATCTTGACACATACTGCTTCACGTTGAGTCAGTATTTCATATTTTGGGCTTTTAAAACTGCAGAAAGAAGCCCAAAGTCTTTGGCTTTGAAAAATCTGGTTTTCAGGCCCTAAAAACTGCTCTGGGTGCCTTTAAGATCTGTATCTGTAAAATTTGTCTTCACTTATTTGCATATCAATCAATAGTTCGTGCTTATAATCCTGCATTTCTCCTGCTGTGTCTTAGTGGATACTACCTGAAACGTCTGACCGTTTCCAAAACCATATCCAGTTGCTTGAGTAACTGTTTTTGGCGTATCTTATTACCTGGATGACTATACTTCACCGAAGTATCTGTATCTCTATATACCAGGGCCGCGATAATGTTTGATACGGATGTTCCGGCCCGTGTGATAACTACCTGTATCACACAGTATGGATGAACTATTTTGTTATCACACGGGCTTCCAAGTCTTCCATAGAATTTCACATTCAAATTCAAAACAAACGATTTCTCGAAATCCCAGAAAACAGCTATACAATCAAAAAGAGTAGTCATACTTTTCGCACTCGAAACGTGTTCGAATTATTCTATCATCATGGAACATTTGGAAGCCTGTGTGATAACCGTTAGAACCCCGTGTGATATGGCTAGTTATCACACGCCTCGGAATACCCTTATCGAAAATTATCGCGACCCAGGTATTATAATACATCATCCAAAACAGCGTTCCAGACCCATATACACACTACCGAAAAGCTTTCGGGCGAAGGTGATAAATTAAACAAGCCAACCTATGACGCCAACATGTAATAGATGAAACGACACTCAAATGACCTTATACACAACCATTACTGGTAACACCATCAGTCACTATTTACTGAGTACCTACCTGATGCGTAGAATTGAGAACAGCCTGGCAGTGTCATTTCTGAGCTAATTATGTTATTTGGGTTGTACGTATTTGCCGAGCTTGTATTGTAAGGAAGAAAAAGAGAGGAGAAAGGGCAACTAGCAGTAGATGTTAGGTATATAGTATTGTTGTAATGTATAGACTACTAGCACTTAGCATTAGAATATAGCGTTCCAATATGCAATACTCGTGTTTTTTTTTAATCCTCTCGACCACTTTTGGTCACATTTGTGCATTTAGCCCAAATGTGGGTGAGAACATGCAATAAAGATTCATATCATTGTCATTTTTACTATTTAGTTGTTATCGTGTTCTTGTAATCATCCCTCGAATTTGTAATAAACTTTCACTATAGTAATGTCACGCTGTAGGCAATACAGTCCCATAGACGCAGCCACACGAGTAATATTTGCAAAAGTAAGTACCAAAAAATCGATAAAGCTGCGTACATATGTATATTTCAAAGGAGGTTATGTGGGTCGATATATGCCGGTAGAATGTTTGGGTAACAGAGCTTGTGTTAGTAGGGGAAGGTTCATTACTGCCACGACAGATATCCAAGTGTATGGGTCTCAGATTCGCAACCTGTTATCCACCTTAAACAAATCCACGCGAAGGCCACCGTGTCAATCCTACTCGGAAAATCTGTATCTGTAGATCTATACATGAATCTGTATCTGTGCATGAATCTGTATCTGATTGCAAATAAAGACCTCGAGTGATTGCCATAAATATATATTGGAAGAAGGATTGCTGCATTCCGAAACGTGCACCATTCCAAAACATGATTTGGAATACTATTAAAAATAAATACATTCTGTATTTCAAAACGTTGTGCATTCCAGAACCGCATCCAAAACATGTTAGTAACATAACATGATGTGGAATGCATGTTGTGTTGTATTCCAAAGGTCCTAATTTCGAAAAACATAGTTTGGAATGATGCATTCGCCTTGAATGTTATGGTTTTTTTTTAGCTTTGGATGTCGTTTAGCAGCATGGTTTATGAAGTCATATTGGGTAGATTGTCTTGGAATTTGGAATATTATTAGGTCTTGACAATCGATAAAATAATTAGATATTAGTTTACGTATCCGTTTTCAAAGACGTAGACATAAAACATGATTTCCTTTCTCACAGCCGTTTTCTCAGTCGCCATTTCACGTAATAATCATACATGCAAACAAGCGCCTGACCTCCTGACCCGACCTTTGACCTCGCGCGGTGCATTGCAGGTGTTTTTCCCGCGAAAAATCGATAATTTTTGCATTTGGAATGTTCCGTGAGGGCGGGGCGGACATCTTGTACCTAACGGCGGGAAAGTAGAATTGCATTACTCTCCAAGCAGAGGTTGTGGGGGAATGATCGTTAGCTTTTTATATATGGCCGTTTTTTGTCACTACCCCCACCAATTATTCACTATGGCTGGCGACCTTCTCTGGCTAATGGTTACTGCCTTTCCACGGAAAGGGATCTGCTTGGAGATTAGAATTGCATGTTGTTTTGTATTCAAAAACGTGTTAAGTCCTGGTAACTGGATAGATTGTCATAGTTTTCATACTCTATCCCGTAGCTTGAGTACCATTTTTTTTAGTTCAGAAATCGATAATTTTTGCATTTGGAATGTTCCGTTAGGGCGGAGCGGACATCTTGTACCTAACGGCAGAAAATGAGGAGGGGAGATGCGACGGGGAGGATTACGGGTCGATACTGGTGCTATGAGCGTTCAAGAGATCGAGATGGTGGAGGGCCTATTTGCCTAAATGCTTAGTCCAGAACTGGCCTCTCGCTCCTCTTCATTTTTTCCCTCCAGCCTTTGTACAGCAAACTTGAGGGACCTGTCACCATCCAGTGTCATGTACTATTTGGTCCCGCCATCTTCTGGGGGGGGGGGGTCTTCCTCTAGGGTAGGGTTTTCAAAGTCCTGGTGGTAAGCTCCATATACAAAAGAGTTTGAGAGCCTTCTCTTTTGAATTTGCTACAATAACATATTCAAGTGCATTGTAAATATAGGCAAGATTTTAAAAAAGAGGGCCTGAACGGTAGAAATTTTACAAATGATTTGCATCCTGTACTTTTATAGACTCTCTTCTAGTCTCTTTGTATGGTTGTTATAATAGCAATAGATCTAGATTCCTGCACACAATCATTGTGCAATAAAGCTTATATGAAATGACAGCT
This sequence comes from Branchiostoma belcheri, assembly GCF_001625305.1. Classification (NCBI taxonomy): domain Eukaryota; kingdom Metazoa; phylum Chordata; class Leptocardii; order Amphioxiformes; family Branchiostomatidae; genus Branchiostoma; species Branchiostoma belcheri. The sequence goes on along the minus strand of NW_017803898.1, from coordinate 2,300,020 downwards.
GTGAAAGCGGCTTTGGAACAAGCATGATTTAGTCGGCAGAAGAAAGGAAATCGGACAGCAATATCGACAGGTAGGTTTCCCCTGGCTGCTTATTCTGCACATTCACGACTCACAATACGGGACCTCAATACACCTTATTGACCTAATTTCCGATATTACAGAACAGGTGTTTCGTCTGTGCAAGGATATAAGGAGACACGCCCACCCAATAAGCTAACCTAATAATTGTAGACCATCTGTACCTTCGAATACGGAGATTGTGTGTGTTTTCTTACACTTAGGAACTTTAACAATGTGCAACAAAATGTGCAACAAAAGTCTGCCATTCATTCTTTGTAGCCATTTTTTGCGCCGTGTTGCCAGTAGTATTGTGTAAAACCACATCAAACGATGGCAAGTTTACAACGAAGACGTTTTCAGGTCTAGAAAAAAAATGCTTTAAAAGGGGACGAAGGCGTATGTCTTTTCCTGGGACACAGACATTTTGGAGACTACTCAATCTCTGTCAAAACCAAGCGCGACAAGAAATGTACAGAAATCATATTATCACACACAATTGTCCGTCTCACTGAAAACAATCAGAGCATCGGGTCTGGGGGTTAAGTCCACCGTTGCGAAATGTGATAAATATTATATGCAAAATCGTTCAGCATCGATTATGTTGCTTTATGCAATTTCGATTTGAGAATTAGGATTATTAGTATCCGATTTTGACCTGTAAATAGGTTCAAGGAATCAAGTTTGAATGTGTTAGCCTTCTAGGTTCAAGTTGCAGACAATGTTTGCAGTGCGGTTTTTGAATTTGGAACTATTTAATCTATTACATCATTTTTGTAAAATGGTTTATTCGAATCATTGGTTATTTTAACACATGGTTTTGATGAACAACTCAAATTTTGTAAAGTTTTCAACAATGATTGAACTTTTTATACTCTTAATTTTGTATTCACATTTGCAATTAAACTTTAGATTTAGCTTAAAACATCAGGTAGCTAAGTTTGAAACTGGGGTGTTGCAATGTTAATCTCCTTTTTTCTAATTTTAAGACATAGAGAAAAGAAACTTAGTATTGCAACATTGATTAGAAGTCAAACTGAACCTAACACAAAATGGCGTTGATCATGATGCTTCTCGTTCCCAGGGGAATACCCCGGATATGCGGTACCCCGGATGTAACTCAGTCCGATTTGCGAAAAGAATCGATGACGTGTCCGCCTGCGTCTTCTGATGATCCCGTTTATATTGATTTGATAACTGGTGTCGTTTTCCACGGAGCCAAAGCAAATATTGTATTGGTCAGGTAAAGTCTTTGACATCTTTATTCCGGATACAACATTGCAGACGTACAAATTTAGAATTGGGTAGGTGTTAATTACAATCAATGCGTTTTACATACGGAGCTTATCTGAAAACATAACAAACAAAAAAAACATCAATATCTCTTGAAAATAAGAATTAAAATACATACTGAAAGCTTCACGGATGACTGACTTGAGAACAAGCTACATTACACTGAACGACGTGTCACACATAACTCTTGAACATCTAACTGTATCAAGTTGCACGACATATTGCACATTGTTCACTGCATCGTCACGTATTTTTAGAATAAAAACAATCCCTGTAAAAAATCACAGTATTGACAGTTCATATAAAAGTTGACACATTCACGCACACGCGAATTACATGCAAGTCTAGATCTTTTTCTGTATACAGCACACAAGAGACCCCTGGCGTGCCCCATGTTCAATGCAACATGGTAGCACTGTACAGCAGACCTACGAGTTACTAGTACTCCGTTCACTGCTTCAAGATAGTTTAAAATTTGATGCTCTGACTTTTTTTCCCAAGGAACAAAGTTTTGTGTTAGCTGCCAACGCAGATTGAAGTTCACGTCCGTCTATTTTCTTCCTAGGACTGAAGGCAGCCGCACGGACCTGTCTTGAGAAGTTGGAGTAGCGCTGTTTGGAACTCTTGGATCCCAACCTCATGGTAACCTGAGGATGACAGGAATAACAAGATATTTACATCAAAGGTTCTGTGTTTATAGTTAAAACTTTTGATCCAACCTCTCTCATCTAGAGCTTTCTACCAGACACTTTTGTTTTCCTCAGTAAACTGACCCAGTGAGGCTCTAGGTGAGAGAACGTCTTGTGTTGGATCTAAAGTTTTAACTCTAAACATGTAACTACCATGATAGTATCAAACGTTCTGATGCAGTTCCAAGAAAAGCTACCCAGAGGTGGTCAAAAATCTAACCATTTCTTTAATACTAGTCAAGTTACCCGGAAAGTCGTTGATGTCGATGATGACGTGTTTTCCGGTTCCGTCTTCCACGATGACGTCAATGCCCAGCAGACCGGACCCCAGAACGCGCCTGGTTACTTCTGAGATCAGGGACATCTTTTCGGGTGACGCCGGACGGGTTTGGCTGTTCGGCTCGCCATTTTTACCCTTGAACAACAACAAAATCAGAAATTTTGAACTTCCAGGACATACTATGGGTTTCTCAAGTTCACAAACTTAATGGCCTAGCAGATCGGACCCTAGAACGCGTCTGGTTACTTCTGAAATCCGGGACATTTTCTCGGGTGACGCCGGACGGGTCTGGCTGTTCGGCTCGCCATGTTTGCCCTTCAATAACAAAAAATGGTTTGTAGTGCGTTCGACTTGGAACCAAGTAGTCCTGAGTTCGAATCCTGCCATGCCACTATCTTGTGTCCTTGGGAAAGGCACTTAACAGAAAGTTACTCACTTTACTCAGGTGAAAATGAGTATGTCTGTTGTCTGTTCATGCGTTTGTCTGCGTTGGTGGCGGCATAAAATAAGTTAGAAAAACTCGAGCGTGTCGTCGCCATGTCTTGGAATAAATGTTGGAATAAAAATACTTACAGCATTTAATGGAGACACTGAATTGGATTTGGCAACTTCGGAGGTAGAAAATTCAACATTGGGAAGATCATCTGTAGAAGAAAATAAAGATAAACAACGTTGCCATTTGGCCTTAACAAGGTTTAAATCTGTCCAAGTTACTTGATATCATGTGTATGGATAGCGTAGGGCAACCAGACATCATACACACATATTGGTAAGATAGACACTAAGGTAAGACAAGATGCGTATTAAAAGGCAAGGAACGAACGACACGCAAAACTTACCGGACGCTGCGAAATTCCTTAGTGAGGGGCGGCCGTAGATGAAATGAGCATCTCCAATCACGTATAACTGTGGAAGTAAAAATCAATCAATCAATTCATTCATTCATTCATTCGTCAATAGGTTAACTTGTTCTTTCTTATATCCATTTAACAATCCACCTAACATACATTCATCCAGTACTGTTATTGAATCCAAGCCTCAAACGGTATACACAAAAGGAACCCAAACATACAAACTCCCACTAAACCAGTGCGACCCAAACCAATACTTCCTTTCCAGAAGTAATGATGGCAAAAAACACAGGTGTAAAACTGAGTTTTTCCAAGCAGTCAGTAAGGATTCAACTTATTATTATTATCTTTTTAAAACTGGTATTTTTTTATATGCTAGCCAAACCTTCAAGTGGCCAATGGTTACTGCCTAGCAAAGCGATACTGACTAGCCAATATTGATACGGCCTTACAGCCAACGAAAGATCTGCTTGGAGATTAACACAGGTGAGTTCACCGACCTTATGAAGAATGCCTGAATGGTTTGAAAAGCTCTCGGCAGCACAGGGCAGATCTAGGTCCTCCAACCCGCGTCTTCCAAACACTAGCTTCATCTGAAAATGTTCATCACAAGTAACAACATAAGATCAGGCATTGAAAGGTAAGTGTTCCGTATTCTATTGTGTTTATGATTTGCAATTATCCTATATGATTCGTACATTATATGTTTTAAGTTAAAAATGGCTGGGTAACATTTAGGTTTCGGTTACACGTTTCTCTTAAAACTGTAAGCAGTAAAATCTAACGAGAAGTAATTATGAAACTGTGATGTAAAACAGACGAGCTAACAAAAAACAGAACCAAACATAGAAAGTACAATAACTAGTAGCTAATAGTTTGAACTTGATGCACAATTAATCAAAATGTATGCTCAGTTTATCAAATAACTAGTATGAAAAAAACATACCCTGTGATGTGAATGTGCTAGGAGAGACGACGACTTGCAAACTGGACAACAGAAATCAAAATAAGTGTTAACATAGACAGTTTGCCGTGTATGTATTACAAAAAATGTATGATGCATTGGATGTTATAAATATTCAGTAGCAAACCGAAATAATATTTCTGTACGAGGACGTAAATATATATTACTTACCAAATGGAAATGTGACTCCTTCCTGCTCCAAATGTTTTATCATGTTCTCAACTCCGGTAGTTTCTAGATACGCTCTGTTTGGCACGAGGACATCTGGGTCTGCTTGAACAAGGGTTGAAAATATAACGACAATATGTTGACGGTGTGCCAAAAATATAAGACTTCAAAGAAAAGAAAAAGTATACTCATAACAAAGTAGATCCGGGATTTTTGAAAACCATATATACGTCAAAACAACGATTACGTTTGTGCATCCGGTGAATTCCGTAAGGCAATATGAGGAGGTTGATCAAAATTTAATAAAGATTAAATGGTAAGCAATTCACAAGAAATAACTTTTTTGACCCTTCTGAATGTACAATTGGTGCATTTCATTTGAAACAGTTTACCAACTTTACCATTATCTTTTACAACATGAAAACTGGTAAAAACTTGGCCGTACCGTTGAGTAGGCTCACCACTTCCTTCGCGACTTTCTGTGCGCCCAGCCTGTCGTGCACCAGCCGCCAGGAGGCCAGAGGGTTCACCGCTACCATGTGCGGGTGGCGCGCCATGTAGTCCTGCAAAACCGATCGATCAATCAATTAATAAACCAATCTATTGATAAATTCTTTATTTGATAATTTATCTACTAAACGAAATATAATCGAGTTGGTTCACTGCTACCATGTGCGGGTGGCGAGCCATGTAGTCCTGCAAAACCGATTGATAAAAGAATTAACTAATAAATCGATCGATTAATCGATGTATTGATATATATTCACAATTCGAAGACGATTCGAAAGACAAGAACGGTCACAATTCAGATGCAATAACAGGGGTACCAAAGACGTTTACACGGTTAATCAAATTTCTAAAATCCTATTACCCGAAGTAAGGTGTGACCAAGGGAAAAAAGTCGACTTTTTAACAAGAAAGAAAATCTTTTGTACCTTAATATTTCTTTCCAACTTTTAGCAATAAGAAAAAAAAACTAGCTGTCTCGGTCTTACCTCTAACTCTGAGACGAACAGTTCCACCGTGTTGTTCTCGTCTGTGGCCAGGCGGACGATATCCGTCATGTCGTGAACTATCACGTCAAAGGGGCCCTGGGTGGCTACCGAGCGGTTTATGTACACCTGGGAAGAAAAGGAGACACGTTCTTTTATTATTTTTAAATCCAACGGATGCCTTGGGCTTGCTTCTTTTTTTACAAAAATATGTATTTATTTATTTATTCAAGAAAAAAATCAACAAAATATACATGCAATTCTGAATGACGTTGACGTTACGCATAATAAAACAAGCTAACTAAATCAGTTTTTTTTACCCAAACCTAATTTCATCAATTGTTGGTTTCAAAAGAATCTTACCTTTATCAAGTCAATTCCGTTGTCTCTGGGAAAATAAAAATAAAAATCAACATTTAGTCCTTGCATGGTGGAAAACGATTAAGAACAAGCTGGTAGGTGGCCAAAAATTGAATAATTTAGAGGCTTTATCAAGGCCTATTTACATTCAAAATATTAAGACAATATTTTAAACTCTTGTTGACAAGAAATTTTAAAAAGTCAAGGAATGACAATTGTTTCTCGGGAAGAAACCTACCTGTAATTTTGCTTGAACGTGTGTAGTGGAAGACGTTTTTCTTTCGATTCTGACAAGACATAACCGACTCGACATCTTCTGCTCTTCTGAAGACCACTCACTGGTGTTTTGATACATACTCTCGCCTGCAAAAAGTCTGTAAAATTCAAATATTTAGAGACATTTAGGACAGGATATTGTAATTAGGAAATGTCTTTATCAATAAAACTCATTGCAATCAAGGGTCGTTAGCAGAAATTGCTACCACACTTGCATGGCAATAACGTGTTTCTGACGTCACGTCCAGGAAGCTGCAGTAGAAGGGTCCATTCCGTGAACAAGGCTGACGGAGTCAGTCAAAAATTTGGGGTAAGTCCCAATTAATTACTTAGTGTTGGCTAGAACGTTTAGCCCTTTTTGTTATAATGAAGTTTACCAACACAGATGACCTCTCATGGTAACACTCGGTATGACTTTAGTCATGTAACCTGTATATTGTTATATTTTGTCAGACCAAGGGCATTCTACAAGATAGAACGTCCTTGACCTGACCCTGACCTCAATGAATATCGTCTAAATTTCTTAAATAAGTATTTCTTAAATAAACAAAGGTTCCAACAAACAAACAAACAAACAAACAAACAAACAAACGTAGGCTTACTTGTAGTAATACTGCTTTCGAAGAAGTATCTATCTGAAATAACCATGACAGAAAGTACAAACAACACGACCACAACAATGTCGTTTCGCCACATCACGTTGGAGCAACAGTTGCCTCTATCCAGACGCCAATCTGAAACAAATTCAACTCTTATAATAGATGCATGGAAAGGCAATCAGAGAATGCAGAGTTGTTAAGAGAGAATACATTACAGATAGCCACACAGACGCATACACACACACACATACACACGCGCGCGCGCGTACGCACACACACACGCACACACACACACACACAAACACTCACACACACAAATACACACTCACACACGAACTCAACTAAGTTGAAAACTAACTGGTTGTTGAATAAATATCATACTTATACTTAACTTACATTTCCTCACATACCCTGAATGGTCGAAAAAGTGGCGTCAGGTGTAGACCATTTGCGAAAAATAAGGCCCCTCCCCGGTCAAAAAACTTACCAAGCAACTTCTGTCACACTTAGTTGGGCGTAAAGTATGACCAAAGGGTGGATGGTAGCCTCCGAGGTATAATTATTTACAAGGCTAGCTACAAGGTGACTGAAAAAAAAAAGACTTGCCGTTTGGTTGAGTAAACTCAATGTCTACCTTAGATTTACGACTAAAATTAATTAGACAATCTGAGGAAAAATATCGCCCACAGATTTTGCTATATGCGTTTATTATTTTTTTATGAATGCAAATAGACACTGTGCGAATAACGTTACATGTGTTATATGTTTATGGCTTAAGTAGGACTCTATTGTACTTTGGTTGACCCTGAAAAGCGGCCATGTAGATAGTATGTAATAAAAAAAAACAAAGGCTCAGACAAAAGTAATAATTATTAAGCCCTATAAACATAACTGTTACATACATATTCTTACTCTTGAATGAGTTGTACCATTTACACCGAGTTGCATTGGTTTTAAAATGAAGTGCTATTTTGCTGTTGTTGTTTTTCTACAATAGAACCAGTTATTGAGAAAAAAATCGTGCAATTTTAGACACATCAAAGTTTTGTAAAAGGCAAACATCCCAGCCAAAATATTTTAATTTTTCCGCCGAATATCTGCTTGGAGATGCAATGTTTGAACTTCCCGCGCTTTACCATGCAGTGGGGACACTCTGCGGAGATTGCCGGTATTGCAGCACGGCGCAGTCCGGTGATTGGCCGAGACTTGTCCTGGGCGTGCGCACAACCGCGACTTCCTCCCCTAAATTTTAAAAAATTCAACAAAAATACTTGACAGGTGGAAAACTTAGAAATATAAAACTTCCCAAGAAAACTCTGAGAAACTTCGCCGAAAGAAAACGGCCGGGAAATCTCGCAAAAATCGTCCGTTTTTCGGCGTCGCGAGGCGGGGTGGGGTTGCACTACGTCAGCCATGTCGGGGTTCATAGCGGGAGGCGAAGCCCTGATGCCCGCGGCGGGGAAAAAGCAGGCGAAGAAGCGGACGACTCGCTCGGACCGGCTCGACAGAACCTCCGAGACGGACGGTAGGTGGTTTTCTGAGGAAAAATTTCTTGACTAGAGTGTCTATAAGCTAGGGAACGCTGTTAGAAGCGCCGGTTTTCAGCGCTAGCGTTGTCCCGGGCGTTTTTTTCCGAGCAGCCGAGGGATTTGCATTCCCAGACGACCGATCTTTGATCGCGCTATTCAGTGACTCTTCTTCGGCATTTCCCTCGCTTTCCTCCGAACCCACGTCGACCCCACACGGTAAATTTTTACCCCGGTACCTCCTCGAAAAAAATCTGAGGAAAATTTCCTAGATTCTGAGGAAAACTCGCCCGGAATTTGCGGTTGGAAAATCCGCTTCCTCCTTTTTGCCGCTTTGGTTGTCTTTCCACCTTCCACCATGTTGGATACCGTCTCGTAGTATAAATTTCCTCGGGGAAGGAGCCCGACCACCCCTGGACCACCGTTCTACCCCATTTCCCCACCCAAATCCACCACCCAGACCCATTTTGACCCCCTAGGAGCAATATTTGCAACGTTTAGCGGAAATTCTGACAGAACTTTTCGTTTTTTGGCGTTTTTTTCGGCTGATTATCGATGCGAAATGACCCCATACGGGGCCTGGCCGACTCGCTCAATCCGGGTTCCTCGGCGCCTGGCGCCGAAAACATTCAGACTCGGGCGCGCCGATTCCGACCCTTCCCGACAAAAATTGACCCAAATCTGCAGAAATTGTTTAATTTCACACTTTATATATCCTTTCACGAGCAAAGGGCGGCGAAAACGCCGCGTTTCGAGCTCGTTTTCGGCCATTTTCGAGCTGGCTGCGGGCCGGTGTGTCAATCAAGATGGCTTCGGGCTTGGTCACGAGGTTTGGGGAGGCGCCGCGGATTGTTGTACCGGTGACATGGTCACGCACTAGTCGCCCGAAGGACCCCGCAAACCCCGCCCGGCGCCGCTGGTCCACCCGCTAGGGAATTCTCCCCTCGCTCTCCCAATTTCCTACAAGAAAATCCGGGTCTAGAGCTCTTATTTTGTCATTTTTGGGTGATTTTTCAGGGTTTTGTGGTGTAGTGGGACTTTGTTAAAGCGGGGGTGGCGTGGGTAACGCGTGGCCACAGTGTAGCAAGCACGTGTGTGTTGCTACAATTATGCCACATTGTTTGTTTGTTTGTTTAGGCGGGGATAATTGTTTTATTTTATTTGTTGTGGCCTGATTTGAGCATTTTGGTAGGAAGAAGGGATATATTGTGGGATTGTTGTGATTATGTGTTGGTAATGTGGAATTTGATTCACATTAAATGCATTTGTTTGAAGAAAAATGACCAGTCAGTTACTGTAAGTCCTGAAATTGTTGCCAGAAAAAAATGGCACTGCAGTTTTTTCTTGATATGTGTGCATTTTTTCCTTGAAAATGTACCAAAAAGTTACCATGTGCTCTGTAGTTTACACGTTTTTGTTCCAAATTTTTCTTTGTCTTTGCCTGTTTCGCGATCTGTTGTAATTGTTATTTTGTACAAGGAAAAGAAAATCTGTGACACCTGGCTATTTATTTTACTTGGTCATACAGATGATTTTTATTGTATTTTTCAGTCCAGAGGGACAAAATGTACTTCATTTGATCATGATATCTCAGATATTTTTTTAATACATTGTGTGAGGAGAATGTAGTCTCTACTAGAATGGGTAGGTTGTTGGAAAAATAGCAGGAATTTGTCAAATTAGCCAGTCGTTGAGTTTTGCAATTATGAGTCTTTAGTGTTTTGTTGCCATGTTCTACAAATTTTGAAACATTTGCAAAGGTTTTATTTTTGGTGTGGAAAGGTGGCTACAAAAATTCATGACACGACAAATGTGTTTTCCATCACCGGACCATGTATGACCACTGTACTACAGAATCATGTAATGTATCTTTACTGCCAATTAAAAACTCAAGTTTGTAATTAAAATCTGCTCTCTTACTAGGATTCCTAGTAGGAAATAAAGCATCTTACACAAATAATAATCATATCATCATGAAAGTAAACCAACAAACAGACTAAATTAATAGGTGTCAGTTTTTAAAATACGCACTCTCGCTTCGCAAGTCATCGCTTCGCAAGTTTTCGGTAATGCAAGTTATTGTTTATGATTTTTTTGCAAAAACACAAACCAAAACACAAGTGTCAGTGCACAGTAAACCAGTCAGAATTGCCCTGATGAAGATGACAGACGGTCATCTAAACGTCGGCTCGTGAAAAATAAATGGTTGTGATCAAAGAACGTTGCTATTCATTCGGTCACCAACCTGATGGAATTATTTACGGAGGAAACCTTTTTAGTTTGTGAAGTTTGAAGTTTATGTGAAGTTTACAGCGGCCCGGTCCTCTGAAATGCATGAGTCTATGTGAGCAATACCTTTACAGGTGGTTTGGCTTGTAAGTGATGGCTGATGCCTTCTAAAATAAACAGCCAGTGTTGAGGGTTGACAGCAACCTGGAATATAGATGGGCAACCTAGTTCTTGGCTAAGGTTGCCCACTAAGAAAAATGTTTCGAACAATTATGGTGGGGTTGCATGGCATAACGGCAGAGCATTCGGCTCAGAACCAAAAGTTCCCGGGTTCGAATCCTGCCATGTGTCACCAACCTTGTGCCCTTGGGAAAGGCAAATTGTACACAACTTTCCTCATGTGTTCATGAGTATGCCAGAATGATGATTTTCATGATCAATGGGCATTAAAAGAAAAACCAAACCAAGAAACCCTGGTGCTTAGTAGTTAGAAATGCATGTAACTTGATGTAAGCATATTATATTGTTTTTTGTTGGCCCTATGAACATAAAATATAAACAGTTGTACAGTGCACTCCATAGTACAGCTGTCTAGCCCCATATGATAGACATGATTGATAGATGCATTTCCATATAGCACATGAGAAACATTTCAGGGCTCGAAATACTTAGCCTGGGTACCATCCGGATTTTTGCTCTGCAACACTCAAAAAGCTATTTTTTCGAGTGTTGACAGTAGTCAGTTCTCTAAGACATAGAGTATTTAGACATACCTTTTCTAAAAGAACAAAAGAACTAGCTAGCTACATGTCCTTGCTTAAGGCATCTTATGTGATTTCAAGGTGGCGAAACAAACTATTTTGGATTAGAAAATCTGTCTGATATTGACATTTACTGCCATTTTTTAGCACATTTTTGTCATTATTTAATACATGCAGCATTTGAAAGAGCCTCAAAATAGTATCTCTTCATTTTTTTACAGCTAGAACCAGCCTTCGATAAAAAATACTAGTAAGCAACCGTTTTCCTTCAGTGACTTCATATTTTTCCCTCACAGATATCAGTATGCTATGGGATAGGATTGATTCAACTTTAAGAATGACCAGAAATGGACTTAAAAAATCCCAACTTTTTCAAGTTTTTGCCTCCCTTAAAATGTATTGGATGTCTTTAATGTTTGAAGGCATCCTTTTTTAAAAGAAAACACAAAAGCTTAAAATTGTCCTTGAAAAAACAAAGAGCAGCCCGGTCCAAATTATATAATCTATATATAGGCTCTTATGTATGTAGATATTGTACTTGGAAAATTCACTGAAAAGGATGTTTCATGTAAAAAATACAATACAGTCAAATTTTTCTCACAACCCTATTTTCATGTGACCTCGTGTTGACCTCACCACTTACCTAATAAGGCAATCAGAGATGGCAGACTTCACCCCTTTCATGCAGAGCTCCATTGTATTGCCTATACAATCTACATGTTGAATAATCACTTTCATCTGTGGGGCCCCAGAGTGAAACTAGGTTTTATAACATCTGCTTGAAAGTATTCATCTATACGCTGCCATGTAAAATGTTGTTTTCTTGCCTTAAGCAAAAAGTGATTTCATAAAAATTCTCTTATTGAAAATTCTGGTAGATTTTAGAGTGAGTTGGGAAACAGTTACATAGATTATGTTAATCTTAAGTTCTAAATATACCATGCAGTGTTGGTTGGAGTGCTTTGAAGTCTGTCATACTTTTTGAAGCTCAACATTAGATCATCCAGCCTGGAAATAGTATAATTCACTTTATCATATGTTCACGGTAGCAAAATTTCATGGTCTGAGAAAAATGGATGTGTGCTATATATTCACGGCGGTGACAGGTGCAGGAAAAAGAAAGTCCAGGAATCATTTGTTAACTGTAATGATATGGTCACGGAACAGAAGTGACAGTGAAAACAGTGAACATAACAGTACAGTGAAAAAATCAGCAATTACAGTAGATGGATATGATATCTAAAAGAACATGCGAGTTTTAAGCCTGCGCTGCTACACTGGTAACTTATGAGAGTATATCTTTTACCTTGACCCATATTATGGGACATTGGGGGTCCTTGCAAATATAGAGGTTGGCTGGATGGAAATATACTTGTGTAAATTCTGTTTAGTGTGGATTTTCTAATCTTAAGATAGCAGAAATAATTGAATTTGTTCTTGGGATGGCAGAAATATTTTAAGCTGCTTGCATTTTGGCAATTTTGACATCTTTGAATGTTTTGAAAAAATAACCCTTGCACAAATATTTTTCACAAAGAATTTTTGTCCACAGTTTCCAATCCAATAATAATTTGCAGCATATTGCAACTATTTTGGGTTTAAGGAACTATTGACTATTGAGGATTGTGGCTTACTGTAAAACCTGTTATTTTTCGGTCCACAGAAAGTCACAGCTCGCCTGCGAGAGCACAGAGAGGAGCAAGCTCTGCTTCACCCAGTAAGTCTGTTGCTAGAACTTAGTAGAAGTCAAAATTGCTGTTATGAAAATAATGTTTTTGCACGGCATGAAAGAAATGAATAATCGTTTTTCAGAACTTAATAAATATTCACAATGCTACCTTTTGATCAACAAGTACATGTTCCTACTAGTATCCAAACAATCTTAAGCATTTGTATATTACATTATCCAAAGAGACTGAGGTATTTCTTTAGGTTTGTTTACAAGTCTGTCTGTGTATGTGTGTGTGTCTGTCTGTGTATGTGTGTGTGTCTGTGTCTGTGTATGTGTGTGTGTCTGTGTGTGCGTGTGTGTGTGTGTGTGCATACATGTTCCAAAGAAGGCAATGACAGATAGCCTTTTTGGAAGACATGAATCTTTCAATCCTTGTCATGATGACCTTGACCCTGCAGGTAAAGGTGCCAGGTCCAAGACTGCAGGCAGCATGGCCGCAGGGGTGAACGGACTCAAGGTCAAGGTCAAGGAGGAGGCGCAGGAAGGAGGTGGGTGTGGGTCACCAGGTCCTTAAAAATGGAAGTCTTCATTAGTTCATATTTAATGTTGAGGAAAGGCCTGTGTTGGGGAAATATCAAGGGACAGAGGAAAAGAGAAGGATTGAATGGCAATGCTCTTTTTTTTTTACAACCACATGTTAAACAAGAGCCAATGTTTTAGAAACCAGTAACACCTAGCTCCAGTGAACCACTGCTGTGATAAAGATGACAGACAGTCATTGAAACACACCAGTGGTTGTTAATATTCATTGTTGTTCACCCAAGCTTAAGAAATGTAGCCACCTGGAAGTTAGTAGGTATTAAGTTTTTACAATTAACTTTTGAGGCTACATGTACTGTAAATGCATTAAGAACTCTGCTCTTTAGTGGTTTGAGATCACTATCGCAATCGCTTTCCTTCTGTCTGCAGAGCTGTGGAATCTTGACACGACAAAGGAACTGTTGGACAGGATCGGTAAAGTTTTGCCGCCAGACGACATGGTAAAGTTCAAAACCAGGGAGGAGCGGATGGACTGGTCTGATGTGGCGTTCGGAGGCTTTACAGGCGAACAGTGCAAGGAGAAGTGGCAGAAAATCTCAAATGAGGTAAGGATAACCTTTGGTCTGTAAAGGTAACCATTTTGTGAACCAAACATTATACAGTTAGGCAGCAAGGGTGTGTACATGTCCTACATGTATAACGCTATATGTTCGGAGGCTTCACAGGCGAACAGTGCAAGGAGAAATGGCAGAAAATCTCAAACGAGGTACAGTAGGTCCATCAAAGATCTCTGCTGCAGCCTGTATTCCTCAAAATTTGCACCTCAAAATGCAGAAAGTAATGTTTGAAAGAATTAAGAATTAAAAAAAAGCCTGCTGGCATGCTCAAAGCAAGCATAGCAACATAAAGAATAAAATAGCTCTCCAATGCAACTAAGGTTACGCCTGCACCGCGCCAATTGCAACACTCAAACCCTACAAGTCACTACCATCTCACAAAGACTGTTACAGATGCTCCTACTTTCCTTGGACTGTTTTCACCAGCCATACCCGAAATCCCATAGGCTGACAAGTTCAAGGAAGCAGTACTAGTGCTGTGTACCGGTTCGCTGGACTGGTTCCGGACTTGTAGTAAAAAAAACCCCTAAAAGTCAAGAACCGGTTCCAGACTAATTACAAAAAAAAAAAACATGTCACATACCCCTTTTCTTTCCAAACCATCTAAAACCTTCCATAGATTGCTAAATCCGTGCTGCAAAATGAAGAAAACATTGCCATCGGGCATTGTCAAGTGTCGGCCACAGTTTTGGCCACAGTTTTGTCCATACAACATGGCAAGGTTGCCAACATGCAATTTTGTATATGCCATGGCTTTAGGTCCGGACTTACGGGTCTGGAACTGAACCTAAACCTCTGGACTTGAATCCGGACCTGAACCTAACACTAATTCTCACCTTTTTTTCAGATTCGAAAGTTCCGCACCATGTCAGAGCTCATAGCCGATGCGAAGGAATGGCTGAAGAATCCGTTCGACAACAAAAAGAAACCAGAGAAGGTGAGTAGCTGCAGAAAACATTTTAACGTCATCACGAATGTCGTCAGTGTGTCTGTGCATGTGTGTGTTTCAAACAGGCCAATGTCAATTTGATTAGAGAGCCTAGGGGAAAAAAAAATTGTGTTTCCTGTTTCCCAACCGACCCTAGACAAAACTTTGAAACTTTATTTGAGCTACAAATGTAGCCTTTGATTTTGTGAACCACTGCAAGGGACATACATTTTTCGAGCTGGTCAACCTTTTCTAGCTCCATGATCTGACACCTGAGTGATATAAAATGTTGTACAATTGGTTTTCCAACATTGACATTAAAAATATAAGTGTCCTCGTATCGTATAAGTTGGATCACAAGTTGGATCACTAGAGATTGCCAAAGTCTAATACATAAAAAAAGATAATTCCTACCAAATGACCCTAACTTTTTCACGACTGAAACGGGAAACACAACATTTTTTCCTAGACGTAATTGATTTGTTGTTACCATACATTCTTAATGCTGCTATTTTTTTTGTCTCTAGGACTCGAAAGGTCGCAAAGCACTATGGGTAAGGGGGCGAAGTGTGCTGATATCTGGTTGCCATGTTTTAGGCATAATTTGCGTTCATCAAAAATAATGAACAAGTCAATATGACTCAGACTTACCCAAGTTTCTCTTGTATTTAAATCAGATGATATTTAATTGATTTTTAATTTTAGGACAAAACTTGGATAGAAACATTTTTATAATCCTATTACTAGTCTATAGTATAGATTGTTCTGTTTTAGAAAAATTTTTTTGACGTTTCAACCATGTCTTCTTTTCGTAGCTCCAGATGAGAAAAAGTATTTACATTCGGGAATGGGTAAATGTGCTGCCTTTAGTTCATGGTTACTTTCTCGGTTCCCACAATTTCTGTTCTGGTTGCTAAACTGGTTTGTTTTCAGTTCAATTTGTTGAAGTTTATACTTAACAATCAGTAAACAACATTTCTGCCCAGCATATTGTACAACTTGTACTACAAGAATTATTTGATTTTGAAAGATGCTTCTGAACTAGAAGGTCTGTACTTTAAAATTCTGAACACAGTGCACTAGTGGCACACACACACACACAGACACACACAGACACACACACACAAACAGACACACACACGCAAACACCAAAACACACCGATACACACATACACACACACATACACATACACACACACACACATACATACACACACATACACACACACACACACACACACACACACACACACACTCAAATTTTTTCTCCCAACCCTCTGGTTTCATGTTGATCTAGAGCTAGCTTTTTTCTTGGAAGTATCCAAGAACCAAGGAGATCATTTGGTGCACCGTAGGGTTCTCACCCAAGAATTTTCCTTGTCCTCAGCTCTACCCAGACCTGCCTAAGAAGCCGTTGACGCCGTACTTCCGCTACTTCCTTGAGAAACGTAAGAAGTACGCCGAGAGTCACCCAGAGATGGACACGGTAGAGGTCACTAAAAACCTCTCTCAGAAGTTCAAGCAGCTACCGGAGCGAAAGAAGGTTGGTTTTCTTTTTTTATTGTTTTGAGTATGATGATGTATTTTTTAAAGGATTCGTTTAGTGTTTGTTACATGACTTTTACATGTATGTGTTAGGTGTAGCATGTTGTAGTAAACTAAAGGCACTTGAAAAGTAACATTTTTTAGTACATGTACCTTGTCTTTAATTACATATCCCTAAGTGTACAATCATGTACAATTCTAGTAGTTCTTTATTTTTCCAAAATTTTTAAAAATACTTTAACTTTGTGTGTAGTGTAACAACAGGTTCAGTACTACATTTTTTAAAGTTTTATGTTTGAAATTTTATTAAGCTTGATCTTATCATAATTTCAGGCCAAATACATGCAGCAGTATCTGAAAGAAAGGGAAGAATATGAAGCCAACATGGTCAGATTCAGGTAAGGCTATGGAACTTTTTTATTTGTTTAATAGATACTTCCGTGAACATATTTTCAGTGGATTCCTTATTCAATGGTCAGCAAAGTTATTCACACTTTGAACCATGCTGTGATCTTTCTACTCTTTCTCCATCCGTTTTACTTCTTCTGTCTTCTCCATCAACCTCTCATTCGTTCCTCCAGACAAGAGCACCCAGACTTTGCAGAAGAAGAGATGAAGAAGAAAGGGAAGACAGACGAACCCACCAAACCAAAGACTCCTGTCCAGATGTTCATACAA
>NW_017803898.1:2227646-2282975 GCF_001625305.1 Branchiostoma belcheri | reverse complement strand
CTTTTTCAAGGGCCAAGTGTTTGTTACATGATTTTTACATGAATGTATTCAGTGTTCCAATTGTCATCTTAAATCTTACAGTACTGTTGTAGTGAACAAAGTAAAGTAACTTGAAAAGTTACTTTTGTAGAAACATACTATTAAAATTATCTTATTTTTGATCATGAATACCTTGTCCTCATTTGCTTGCAACATTACAACATGAATTACATGTCACTTAGTGTACATGTACAATTCAAGTAGCCCTTTATTTTCCAACTTAGTAACAACAATGCTATTTTAAAAGGTTTTACTGTAACAACAATAAGGTACAGTACTGTAACACTTTCTCTAAGTGCTCACTTTATGTTTCAAGTTTTTGTCTTGATCTTTACGTAATTTTCAGGCCAAATACATGCAGCAGTATCTGAAAGAAAGGGAAGAATATGAAGCCAACATGGTCAGATTCAGGTAAGGCTATGGAACTTTTTTATTTGTTTAATAGATACTTCCGTGAACATATTTTCAGTGGATTCCTTATTCAATGGTCAGCAAAGTTATTCACACTTTGAACCATGCTGTGATCTTTCTACTCTTTCTCCATCCGTTTTACTTCTTCTGTCTTCTCCATCAACCTCTCATTCGTTCCTCCAGACAAGAGCACCCAGACTTTGCAGAAGAAGAGATGAAGAAGAAAGGGAAGACAGACGAACCCACCAAACCAAAGACTCCTGTCCAGATGTTCATACAAGAAAAGGTGGATGACTACATGAAGGCCCACCCCAACGTGAGTTTGTTTGTTTGTTTATTCATTAAGTTATCAAATTGGCCCACTGGCATCTTCTGCAGATCAGGGTAACACAAAATATGACCAGATTTACAAAATACAAATTTCAAGATAGAAGTCCAAAAAATTTATAATCACATACATGTAGTCATCAACCTAAGCCCTTAGTCCTTCCATCATTTTAGCTACATGTACTGTAAGCGTAACTAAACTTATACCCTCTTCAACATAACTTCTGGCCTCTGGACAAATTACTTTATTTGCTAAGCTTATACTGTTGATTTAGGTTTTATGTATGTTATCATCTTGTTTTACTGCCTAGGCAGCCATTGTATTGTATTTATTGAGTACATCCTGAGCTCTTTAAGTTACTGTTACAGTAGCATTGTACTTAGACATTACTGGGAGGGGCGGGGATATGTTCCAATCCAGGAAGCATTTCGTAAACATACATATGTACCTTCTGTTTCTCCAGGGCAACAAGCGGGAGGCAACGGACGCCCTGCGGAAACAGTGGAACGCTCTGACGGACGGGAAGAGAATCAAGTGGATCAACAAGGCTCTAGGGGTGCAGAAAAAATACACCGTGAGTTTTCCTCGTTTTCTTATCCCTTTTTTACTAAATCTCAAGGGAATTTGAAGTATTTTGGGTTTGTCTGTTATTCTGACTGTTTAAAATATTATGTGTGTGTGTGTGTACATGTGTGTGTGCGTCTGTCATGAGCGTGCATGTGTGTGTTTCTGTGAATCATAATGCTCATGTTCAGTTCATCTAGTATTGTCAATTGTACAAGTTAAAGAGTTGCAAAGCTGCATGGGCAAAGGACTGAAGTCTGCTGTCTCTCTGATTGCGTTGTTGATAAAGAGTTTGTACTTTTATAGACTGAGGTTTTGTAGGTGTACAAAGCTTGTGGATATTGTGATTAACATTTTTAAGAAAGGCTACTACTATTTCTTTCTTCACTTAACTCAAGTGAAAATGAGTATTGTCCTGTCCCATATTTGTCTTCTGCGCACATGTAGGTTGCAGCATAAAATAAGTTGAAAAAGCCATCCCCATGTGTTGCCATGAATTGTTGGCATGAAAGAATGCTAACAATAACATGTAATATTTTCTTCAGGCCGAGATGGAACAGTACATGAAGGACCATCCAGACTTTGAGGTGTCGGCTCCCAGGCCGCTGCTGACCAAAGCAGAGAGAAAACTGAAAGAAAAGACCTAACATTCCTTGTTGAACTGTGTTTTTATTAGGCTGAGATGGAACAGTACATGAAGGACCATCCTGACTTCGAGGTTTCGGCTCCCAGGCCGCTGCTGACCAAGGCAGAGAGAAAACTCAAGGAGAAGAGCGAGGGGCGACCGGACAAACCTCCGCCGTAAGTTTTGTTTTCTAATTTTTTTTTCTGAGCTTTTGTGCTACCTGACGCTGCAAGCTGTGCAACAGGGATGTAGTTTCGATATCAGTCAGATTTAAAATCACATTGCCTTGCTTTAACTCCATAAGTTCTGTTTTCTTGTAATGGTTTCCATAAGGGCTTGGGCCACTCTTCTCAGCTCAAGCAGTGCGCATGAAGTTGGGGGGTCAGACAAGTTCTTCCTTTACCCTATGGTGTAGGAGATGCTCCCATCTCTGTTTCTGTTGACCACTTGCTTGCATTGTAATCCGTTTTAACACCACCATGCAACAAGGAAGAGTACAATTCTTTATTTCAGATGTAAATCGTGTTACTAGAGCATCTAGTGTTGTTTCCTATTGTTGCCATTGCAAAGCTGAACCATTTTAAAACCTGAAAAGTTTTGCTGCAAATTTCTTTTACTGCTTACAAGACAAATTGTAGACCATGTTGTTTCTGTGAGCTTTAAGTTTAACCACTATCACTGTTTACAGGAATGGCTACAGTCTGTTCTGTCAGGAGCTAATGTTGAAGCTGACAGACGTCCCTAACAAGGAGCGCATGCAGGAGTGCAGCCGGCGCTGGAAAACCATGTCTCAGAAGGAGAAGGACGGGTACCAGAAAAAGGCAGAGGAGGTGAGAAGGCGGGACAATACCAGCTCAGAAAAGAACTAGAATTATAGTACTAGTCATGCTTAAAAAAAGGCTATTTGACAACCCTTTTTGATTGAGTGATTTTATCATTCATCTTATTGTTTAAAATGTGTACTGATCCAGCCAACATTGTGAAAGAATGATCTTGATTTCTAGGAAACTGACTTGCCATTTTAATTGCTACATGTACTCTCTTTTCCTTTTCAGTTGAAGACCAGCTTTGAGTTTGACTTCCAGAGGTACTTAGAAGTAAGTATTGTTCACTTTTCTCTTTAATACTCACTTGAATATATCCCTAAGACTGAACACTGTGTGTTTGTTTCTGTCATTCCCAAAATATTCAAAATGCAGCATTGCCACAATTCTTTGTGCTGGAAATTTTTCTTGTCTAGAAGGGTTGCAAAGCAGTGTGGGTAAAGGGGGTGAAGTCTGCCATCTCTCACTGCTTGCTACCCAATGGATGTGTTATTCAAACAATTTCTGTCCTGTTTCAGACCCTATCCCCAGAGGACAAAGAACGGGTGCTAGCTGAAGAGAAGGGAAATACTAAAGCCAAACCTGCCGCAGAGGAAAACGGCCAGGCCACAACAACTAGATCCTCCACAGCAAAAGCACAGGTAAGAAATACTGCAGTTTCTACATAAGTTGCTAGGGGGCTCTTGAGCTCTATGAAGTTGGCCAAAGCTGAATACATGTAGTCATGGGGTAAAATGGCCAAGCCACAACTACCAGATACTCCACATCAAAAGCATAGGTATGAAATAGCCCTGCAGTTTGAATGTGAGTTACTAGGGGGCTCTTCAGCTGCTTGATACAGTGTACCAAACCTAAAACAGCCACTACAGAAAATGGTCAAGCCACAACCAGATCATCCACAGCAAAAGCACAGGTAAGAAAAACTGCAGGTTTAACATAAGTTGCTAGGGGGCTCTTGAGCTACATGAAGTGGACCAAACCTACATGTAAAACAGCCACCAAGGAAAATAGTCAGGTCGCGACAGATCCTCCACAGCAAAAGCACAGGTAAGAAATAGTACTGCAGTTTGAACATAACTTGCTAGGGGGCTCTTGAGTTTTATAAAGGGAACAAAAGCTTAACAGGCATCAAGGAAAATGGTCAGGTACAACAACCAGATCCTCCACAGCAAAAGCACCACAGGTAACAAACTGTCCTGCAGTTTCTATATAAGTTGCTAGGGGGCTCTTCAGCTTTACCAATTTGGCCAAAGCTAAACAGCCATCAAGGAAATGATACAAACACACAAGAAAACCAACAAGGCATCTATTTGCATTTTTCCTAACCTAGACTAAAAACAAGGCATCTGTTTATGTTTTCGATGACTTAGGAAGTTGCATTATACAAACACAAGGTGTCTGTTCACTGTATATTTTCCATGTATGACAAAACAAAACATTTGTTTATGTTTGTCCCGTAACCTAGGCAACCTCAGCATCCGTTGCCACCCCGGACAGACCAAAGCGCCCGATTTCGGCCGTGTTCTTCTACCAGCAAGAGAAGCGGCAGAAGCTACGTGAGAAATACCCGTCCCTCTCCAACCAAGAAATCACCCGCATGCTGGCTCGCAAGTGGAGCGAACTCTCAGACAAGAAGAAGGTGAGAACATAGTAAAATGTTGAACTTTGAAGTTTATCTGTGTTGGTAGTATTTATAGTAAAATGTTTAACTTTATTCCAACACAACGAATACACAGAGATCAATTTCAATGACCACTGTCGCTTTCATCAAGATAATTAATGACCAATCACTTCTGATGGTGACAGTGGTCATGAAAAATTTGATCTGTGTACCCATTGTGTTGGAATAAAGTTCAGCATTTTAATATGATTACTGCCAACACAGGTGAACTTTTATGGTATGGTGTCTGAGAACATATTTGATTATCACCTTCTCAAAATTTAAACCCGAAGACCAGAATGTAAGGCTTGCACCACGTACACCAGGAAGGACCCCTACTTTTTTTTTTTCAATAAGTGTGGCGGGTTCTTTAGCATCCTCAAGGTGGGACATAAGACCTTCGGCTGTAAGTCCCCAATTGAGAGGACATCCCTAACCTGAGCGTATTTTGAGGTCTGTTTTGTTGCTCTCCACAGGAGAAATACAAGAAGATGGAGGAAGAGGCACGAGGAGAGTATGAAGAACAGATGCAGTCATTCCTGTAAGTGTTAAACCACATCTCAGCTTTTTTACTTTTCCCCAAAAAGGTTGTTTTGTGCTTATTGTCTGAGGAGACAGAAAAGGACTTGATAGTCTAAGATTACAGTATGGACACGTTTTACTTTGTGGCAATATATTGTCCACCAGCAAAGCAAACCTGTACCTATTCCTGTGGGGTCCCGTGGCATAACGACAGAGTGCTCGACTCGGAACCAGGAGGTCCCGGGTTCGAGTCCCGACAAGCCACGGATCTTGTGCTCTTGGGAAAGGCACTTTACACGACTTTCCGCACTTAAGTCGAGTGAAAATGAGTATTGTCTGTCCTGTATTTGTTTCTATGTGAGGGACACAACACCAGCAACAGCTGCCTTTGTCCCACCTGTATTTCACTGTTGCAATTTGAATGAATCAAATCAAATCCTTTTTAAAAGATTTTGTTCTCTGTTGTAATTTTTATCTCAGCAAAGCGAACCCAGACTACATGCGAGACGGGAATGCCGGCATGATGAAGAAGAAACCTCCTCCCTCGGAGGCCAGGACGGCCATGGAGCTGTGGCGGGAGGACAAGATGGAGAGCTATGTGTCCAGATACAGGGTAAGGTAATGCCAGATACAGGGTAAGATATAAGTAGTGTACTCTAGTGTAGTGTCTGCATGATGAAGAAGAAACCTCCTCCCTCGGAGGCCAGGACAGCCATGGAGCTGTGACGCGAGGACAAGATGGAGAGCTATGTGTCCAGATACAGGGTAAGATACCAAGAATGTAGTAAACTAGAATAGTGTAGTGTGAGTAGCCCCCCACGACCAGGGGGTCAAGGGACAAGGTAGGCTAAGGAGTAGTCATGTGGCTAGGGACCCTGCCTCTGGACCAAGAGGTTAGGAGTTTGAATCCCGGCTCCCAATAGGGTGAGCGACACCTTAGGAAGGGGTGTTGATGGCTCACTGTATTTGTCGACAACCTACATACATTTTTTGTAGATGCTGTACATAGCATCGATATCTGTGTTCTCTATCTTTGATTGTAAGCAGTAATTCTTTTACTTGGCCTTATATTGTATGGCACATGTATACGTATGATCCCCTTTCTTTGGAATGAATCACTAAGGATTGTATTAAGTTCTACATTTGTATTTTGTTCCTTGGTACAGAATGACAGAAAGCGTGCGACAGACGCCCTGACAGCGGAGTGGGAAAAACTGCCCAAGAGAGAGAAGCAGCCGTGGCTACAGGCAGCTGCTGAGGACAAGAAGAGATATGAGGTATTCTGGAAAGTGTAACTCAACCGTAATGTATCATGAAAGTTCATCCGTGTTGGTACATGTAGTTACATGTTTAGAGTTAAAACTTTAGATCCAACACAAAATATTCTCTCACCTAGAGCTTTCGACCAGTCACTCTGGTCTTCCTCAGTAGACTGACCCAGTGTTGACGTCACACTTCAAAGAAGTCATGTGACAAGCCTCACTGGGTCAGTATACTGAGGAAGACCAGAGTGACTGGTCAAAAGCTCTAGGTGAGAGAACGTTTTGTGTTGGACCAAAAGTTTTAACTCTAAACATAGATTAAAGTCATTGTAAAAAGAAAAAAGCTCTCTTCATGAAAATAATGTATGAGATGAAAAATAACAGTTTTGTTTGTTCCTCACAGAGAGAGCTAGCAGAGTATGAGAAGCAGACCAAGACTGGAAATAGCAGCACGAGCAACAAAACCGGAAAGCTGTTTGAGGGGGAACCAAAAAGGCCTCCCACGTAAGTTGTAGCTTTCGTTTCTTTCTCTCTCTCTATCCAGTTCCTTGTCTGTTGTAAACTGAGGGTTAGATGTGCTTGCACTCTGATGCTGGTGCCTCTATCCTTTGGTTCTTGTGCACAGCAAATGTCAACCCCTGCAGGTTAGAGTCTCAGCAACTTCACCAGCTCAACATTAGGTGATGGAATCCAATATTTGAGTGCTCCTTTGGTATGGTCAGCCTTCTCAAAACAAGCCGGCAACAGGCGAAAATCACCGCCTACTCAAATTTTTGTGCCGCCTACTTTTGTGTAAATTTGATAAAAAAATTGTAGCCTCCAGTACAAATCTCTTCATGGCTCGCCTGCTGCTTTTTCATTTAAGGCACCTACTCTAAATTTTTGTGAAAAGGCTGATAGTACACTTCAGGGATGGTACAGAACTGTTGGGTTGCATCGCTGTTACTCCTTCTTACAGTTCTAACGTCTCCCTTCCCACAGGTCCGGCTATCAGCTACTTTCCATGGAGCTTCTCGGCAAGTTGACGGATCTGGACCACCGAGAGAGGATGTCAGAGATTGGGCGACGATGGAAGGCTATGAGTGATAAGGAGCGTGCGGCGTACAACCAGCGTAGCCAGGAGCGTATGCAGCAGTACCATAGGGACCTCCACGCCTGGTTAGATGTGAGTAACCAAGATTTTATACCACACAGGAATCAAGAGGTCCTGGGTTCAATCCTCTAGCATGCCCAATATATGTCAATACTGTCGCAAACATATAAGGCTGTATTGTGAGTGAGCGAGTGAGTGACTGAGTGAGTGAGTGGCCAGTTTTCCTGATTTTTAAGTGCTAAAGTTGCTAAATTGTTGCACTTCCTTTTTCAGAACCTTCCAACAGACATTAGAGAAAGATATGAACAACTCCACCCCAGCATTGGCAAGGTAGGAATTTCCAGCTCAAAATGCAAAGTGAAATTACTTAATCTAAACAATTTTTAGTATGATCCATACTTCTCAAAGTCTGAGTGGCGGTGGTAAAATCTATCTGGTGCTGGTAAAATTTATCTGGTGCAGGTAATTTTCAATGTCACCTGCACCAGTGTAGGTATGCAGAAAAAAGGATTTCAAGCCCTGAAGTGTATTTAATGACGTGATCGTTTTGTGTGTTTTTTTCCATGTAGAAGAGAAAGCGTGAGGCCAACAGTCCGCTCTTCGCCAAGATGATCAAGAAAGAGAAGGAGGAAGCCTCAGAGGAAGAGTCAGAATCCGAGGGTTCGGTGAGTGTTCAGGGATTAATGAAAAACCTTTATAGTGCATTTTTTTTCTCTTGCAAGCTAAGTACAGGCTATGTTGATAAAGCAGATCGCTTACAGTGATTATGATTGAAAGTGTGAAATCTGCTTGAGATCAATATGTACT
Organism: Branchiostoma belcheri; assembly: GCF_001625305.1. Lineage (NCBI taxonomy): Eukaryota > Metazoa > Chordata > Leptocardii > Amphioxiformes > Branchiostomatidae > Branchiostoma > Branchiostoma belcheri. The sequence continues at coordinate 2,274,840 of NW_017803898.1, read as the reverse complement.
TCAATATGAGCTAATCTACTACACATGTAAGTTTCATGATGGCTTTTTTGTGTTACATGTATATGTTCATAAAAGAATACATTTCACAAATCAAATTTTTTTGTCCAAAGCTGTTAAGGTTTTGCAGAAAACTGAGAAAGAAGTTAAGCTACAAACACTGAAGAAAATTAAATCTTGCTACACAGATATTCAGACAACAAGCACAACAATAACACATAAAATATCTATCAACAGATACATGTACAATCATAGTTTCTTTTGCATTGTCAACCTGTGTGTGTATGCGTACGTGTGTGCATGTTTTTTGTGTGTTACAATTATATACCTGGATATCTAAACTTCATCATCTGACACGAGCCAAACTTTAAAAAAATTTTCCAGGATGAGGATGACGAAGAGGAATCTGGTGACGAGGGATCGGGAAACGAGGGGTCCGGATCTGGATCTGGATCAGGCTCCGAGTCCGAAGGCAGCGAATCCGGATCAGAATCTGGATCTTCCAGCGAAGAGGAAGACAACGAATCCGGATCAGGAGGAGAGGATGAAGAAGAGGAAGGAAGTGGTGACGAAGAAGAGGCGGAAAAAAGTAGTTCCAGCAGCTCCGAGTCTGAGTCAAGTAGTTCAGGGTCTGAGTCAGAATCTGAGGAGGAGTGATTTGGCCCCCAGACTGAGTGATTCGGTTCGAAACTGAGTGATTAGGCTCTCACTGGAATGGTCTGTGATGGAATCCAGGCGTTCGCAGGGAATTTTTGAATAGCTAATCAATTTAAGGTCAAACTTTTTCCTACATTTTTTGGGCGGCGCCGATTTATTTTGTTGGTTCTTGGATATTCTTGAGCAAAAATTTTGCATGATAACAGAAAGCTGGAGAAACTTGTACCTGATTTAGATTTGTTCCCAGAAATTCTGTTTCAAACAAGTTGCAAGTTTCCCAGACACTGTTACATGCCAAAAAACAGTTACTCAAGCAACTGGATATGATTTGATCAACTGTTACATGTTGATCTTTCTAGTTCAGCAATTTTGTTTTTCTATCAGATCCGAGAACCATCAATTTAAATTGGTGTTGCCTTAACACTTCAGTCACTCTGAATTTCACAACTCTTGGGGACTCTGGAATATCTAAACAACTTCAAAGCCAAATGTTACAGATTCAAAATGAAGTAAAACTAAACAATCGAGGGAAGCATATTTTTTGTTGGTTTAAAAAAATTTGCTATCCCTCTTACAACTTGACGTTCAAGGCTAGAAGTTGTAGATTTTTCCAAAGTCCCAGCGTTGTTCGAGTGACGAAAGTTCTTCCCTCCATCCTCTTTAGACTTCTTTGGTTTTATATGTTCCACTTTGTTAAATTGTAAATAATGGATTTAGAGGTAGGAGGTGGTGAGAGACGAGAGAATTATGAAATGTGGGTACGATGATCAGAAAGACTTGTTTTAACCTAAATCAGAAGGTGTTTATTAATTCTTTTGTCATCGACCTTTTTGATACACCTTTTTTGTTTGTTTCGCAAGTAAAATTTGAGGACCAAGTCATGAGGAAAAGAATGCAAGGGTGTATGCAAGTGCAAGAATGAGAGAGAGAGACAGAGACAGGCAAAGAAACATTGCCTTTAATAATAGTGAAACTAAAATTTTTTGTCAAAGATGTTCAGGAACAATTTGGGCCGAACAAAGAATTTTCTTGCTCTAGGAACATATGGATTGGAACAACCACTGAGTTCTTATTTTAACCATGGCAATAGCTAAAATGCAGCTGAATTTTCGGGCCAACATGTGTGTGCGTTTTGTAATTGTTCACCCATTTAGAGAATCAACTTGGTTAGGTAACATAAAAATTTGCAAACAACATCACAGTATAGGAGCCAAACCCAGAAATATCATTTTGGTCATAGAAGAAGGAAATATTTGTGCAGATGATGATACTGCTGCTTTTTAGTCTGTTACATAATTTTGTCTCTCGTTGAAGGTATAAGAACAAAAGATTTTGGTTAATTCATGCAAAGCAAGAAACGAGAATACATTCTCATGTCGTATAGGTACAATGTATGTGCTACTGCTGCTTTTCAATTTGTTACATTTTTCTGTATTTCTGAGGGTGAAAAACAAATATGTTGGTTTCATGCACAGCAAGAAAAGTAGAAAAGCACTGTCAGCATTCAAAGTCCAGTTTTTTCTCAAAACTTCAGCTAAGGAGACTCATGCTTGGCATTAGTTTAGTTAATAACAATGAAATTAAGAATATAGCTCTGCTTTCATATTCAAAACTGTAACTTTTGCTTTTTAAAAACTTTCCTCAAAATAAGTTTTTGCAATTTTTTCACAGTCTGACAAAATAAATCGTAGCCCACAACTTGCAGTGAAAAGCATTAAAATGCCCAGATTGAAGGATCACATACAAGAACATAACTGAAACCTGAAATTTGTTGCTTCGGCAAGGCTTGTATTTGCCTTTTCATGGTCCTATGCAGACTTTGGGAAGTTGGTTCTTTGAATATTCAAGTTACTGGGTTCGACTCATTAAATTTGTTGAATGGATTTTGAGTATAGGTTAGTCCAAACGTTGCAGGGTAATTTAAAGATTTTCTAACCCATAAAATATCTTGATTTTAGATAGATTAATCTGTCTTAATGTGCTAAAGATTTTTTTGAAGGGATGCGGAATTTTCTTGGCATTTGCTCTACTTTAAACTACAATGGATTGAAGTAATAATAAAACCTTTGAAATTTGCTGACATAATTTTTAGATAAATTAACTTACAAACGCAATGTCTTTGAAATCCAAACTTTTATAGGAATGCGGCATTTTCATAGTGTTTGTGCCTTTGCATCACAACATTTTTTTTTGTCGCAAGTAAAAATCAACAAAACCCAGCAACATTTACTAAAGCTTTAAGCAGAGGTTACAACAATTAAATATCTTCGGTTACGTTTAAATTCCTAAAATTGACTTCCACGCTTTTCGAAATTCGTTATCTTTGCATAACACACTTCTAGGAACAAAACTAAAGACAGAAGAGTTGCGTTACATTGAAAGATGCACTTGACCATGGGTGAGAGTGTTGTACATGTGGTGTGTTTGAAAAATCCCTCTAAGGGTGAGATTCATAGCCCCTGCACCAGTCAACAGAAAACCAGGGGGAAGGGGGTGGCTAAGGGGTGTGGGATAACATTTAACCCCAGAAGTTACATTAGATAGATTGTTTTAAGTGTTTATTTTAATCTTGAGTACTACTGTTTGTATCTAGCCTTAACCAGGCTTCAGGGGTGACTGGAAAGAGTAGAAATTGGCCAAATAGATAACATGCCACATTAGAACTGCTCTCCTTTAACTGACCAACTCCCCTGGCATGTTGTCTTTCTAGTTGGCCAATTTCTACTCCTTGCATTTGCTTCTGAAGCCTAATAGAGGCTAGTTTTGTATCTACAACTTGTAACATTCCCCCTCATTAGTTTAGACGTTTTGGAATCATTGTCATTGTTGTGTATATTTAGTAACTCATGAAATGTGCGAGATTAGAAAAGGAGCCAATTCTTTGTACTTGCATACGGTAATAAAATGCAAGTATATAGTACTGGCTCTTTAATCATCTAGCATCTAATTTACCCTAATGTTTGCCCAAGCAGATACATGTATAGAAGCCAACTGTGAGCCACAATTAGGCCATACCAATTTAGCTTTGTGGTTCTTGTACATTTTAAGGTAAAGTTTCAGGGTGGGAAGAGATTCTTGGAAGCTTGCATCTAAATTTGTGGCCACCCTAAAACTTGGTAAAACAGAATGCAGATTTTTTCATCAAACTTGGATTTTATGTTATTTCAATTCAACAATTAAAAAAAAAGAGAAAGAAAGAAAGAAAGAACAACATGAGAGCCAGAAACTCAAACTGGTGTGGGCTTACCAGAAAAGAAGGCCAACTTTTAGCCATTGTTACTAATGTTTTTTGCTCCACCTATACTGTGCCCCCCTCCCCCTTTCACAATACTAGTAGTTGACTGGATCAGGAACTATGACAGAGATTTTCTTGTACTTCATGTTCTGTAAAAGGGAGAGTCCCTATTTGTTGTCTTTGCAAGAAAAAGAGAGTAAGGAAGATAAAAAATCAGGGTTCAATTTTGTCGAACCTGTAACTCTGTGATTCTGGTTTTTAATTAAAAACATTGCAAAAAACAAAGCGTTGGTTGGTTTCATGCTTTCTAGGCTTAAGTGTGAAATAGTACGGTTTCTGATGTTTCAAATCTTTATGGTACTTTTATGTTCACAGTTTTCATGGTCACTTTTGTACTGTGAACTTATCATTACCGTTGGCATTATGATTTGCAGACTATTTTTTGTGCCACAGTGAATATATAGTTCTGTGAACACCTCCATTTTTCTCAGACTATGAGCTTTTGCTACCATGAACACAATTGCTCTACAGTTGCTTCAGAGGCAATTTCATTACATAATTTTGTTTAATTTTTTTCAGCAGATTTCCGATTTTCTGGAAGCATTAGTGGTTCTTGTGACCTTCAAGTTCACCTCATTTCCTGTGCCTGACCTGTAAGTCTGCCTGTCAATCTTCCCTATACTAGTTACCCATGTGCTGTCAACCTGCTTTGTTCGGACAAACATAGACACAAATCCATTTCTCAGCCACCCAAAACAATACTCTTTGAATACATTGTTCTCTCCAAGCAGAGGTTTGGGTTTTGGCATACTTTAGGCTTTCACTCTATTTTTACACCAACCCAACACACTAAGCTAAAACCCAAACCCCTGCTTTAATTGGAGAGTATACCTTGAAGCAATGACAAGAGACTTGTATGTGATGCTTTGCTAATCTTTATTGTTGCAGTAAGCCTGTGCCTTGCTTGACTGAAGTTTGGGTGCTTTTCCGCTTGCTATCGCAAGGTGGCGTCGCTCTGTGCTCATGCCTGTGCGCTCTGAAACAACAAAATACATGGACGATTTTTCAGTTATTTTACAGAAAGCAAGGAGGTTAAAAATCTAGATATTTTAAAAAATCTATTTTTTAATCTAGAGTTTTAACCTCCTTGATCTAGATTCGTGTTTGCTCTCTTTCTTCTTCCTCTTTTTCTTCTCCAAACAAATGAGGTCAATGACCTGGACCAGACGTCTGTCACCATGGTAACTGGTGTTGGGTTACACAATGTGTCACGTAGAACTAAGTTCAAGAGGGGCTACATTGCCACCATATATATGAATATGTTTGAGTAAGAATAAACAAAGCAATAGTTTGTTACGCTGGGCCATGTGAAGATAAACATAATTCATTTGCTTTGGAAATGTTACCTTCTTTGTTTATGAGCTGCAATGTGTACTTACCCCGCAAGGGGGAGGGACGTTGATGTCCCAGTCGCAGTACTGCATGGCCTCGTTGAACACCATGCCGGGGTAGCCACATGGGCGGTGCAGCGGAGGGTAGCCGGGGATGCACTGGTAGTAGTAGTCACATGCTGTGGGGTCTGCGTACAGTCCCGTAGGTTTATCGTCACATGTGAACGGCTCCACTACACAGAAACACAAAACACAGAACTTATTACTATGCGTTGATGGCCCCATCAAAGTAGCCTGGTTACCAAACCTACTATAGCTCTCGAGTCCTACATCCTCTTTCGAAGCCCATTTTCGAACTTGACCTTGGTTTTCCCAAAGGTAACCTGCCTGCCAAAAATCGTGATCATCGATCCATTTGTGGACATCAAAGAGGATAGCGACTTCTCACAGACTTCGTGCAGGCAAATTGAGCCTCTCTGGCCGGCCAACTCTGCCTCTGGCCAATGATATCCCCTTTTAAGCAGATTTTTACTATTTATTCAGCCTGCAAAGGAGTCTGGTGGAGACTACTTTCAACCTAGTCTCCACGAAGCCAATTTTTGAACTTGATCTTGGTCTCCCCGACGGTAACCTGCCTACCAAAAATCATGAACATCGATTCATGCCTTCAAGAGTTATGCCGCATAGTCTCCCATAGCAAAACGATTTCATAGCCTTCTGACGAAGGCAAATCACAGTTACTATGCGTTGATGGCCATAAAAGTCTACTCTCCAAGCAGAGGTTTGGGTAGGGGGTTATGATGTTGATTTTTTGGGGAGGGCACGCTTGACTTGGAGTACGGTGCTGTGAAATTTAAGACCGGTCGCAAATCTCAATTCTGGGTTGATAACAATAGTATTTGAAGGCATGGCTATTTCCTTGTCACCAAATGTTATTATTGAAATAAAAGACAAAAAAACAGCTTACGCTTGACCCTGAGTATGGTGGAGGACCTATCGGAGTCCATTTCGGTCTGTCCGGTCGCCACCTCGCACCACACGCGCCCGGCGTCCGTGATCTTCGCGGCCCGAATGACGAGGTTTCGCGCGCCGCTAAAACTGGCTCGGCCGGCGATTTCAGGATCGAACCAGGTGTGGCCAAACTGGTTCCGGTTGGCCAGGGGTTTGTAGGTGCCAGTCTGAGACGAAGAACAACAACCAAGACGTAACTAATCCTGCAGGTCTGATTTCAGTCGCCAGATGTCACCTCTGACAGATGCATACAGGAAAAGTGACAACCCGGCATGGGCAGACTATCTTGCCGAATTCCTAGAATTTGCCCAATATGGCATTGGCAACATAATATATACAAAAAGACTCCGACCCAGTGCCGTCGCCAAAAACGGAGATTTCTGAAATCCAGAAGAGCTTTCGTGACTTTCAAAGTTCACCCCATTTCCTGTGTCTGACCTTTTAACTTCCCGCCATTCTGCCTGTCAATCTTCTCCCCACACCCATATGCTGTCAACCCATTCTAGCCGGACAAACATACACACAATATTACAGAAAATCCAACTCTATAATAAATACTTTGTGGCAAAAAAAGTAGGAAAAACAATACCTCATAGTTCTCGAAGAAAGTTGGTCCGGTGTACCACGTGACGTTGGCGTTTGCGCAGTTGTTGCACGGACACGTCATGGTGACGTCATTTCCTTCGTCAACTTCGGCGAGTTCCGGTGTGGACACGTGGACGTTGTTGGAGGGTGCATGGCCTGGTGGAGAGGGCGAAAATGTCTTAAGAAAGTATGAAGTACTAGTATGTGTATGTGTCCTTGCGCCCCCCAATGCTACCTGGTCATGACATATACAGTATTACACTCACACACACACACACACACACAGAGACAGAAACACACATACACAGGCAAATATATACACACACTCCGACTGACACATACATGAACACATACCCACACTACACACACCCATACACACACACTACACACACACACAGACACTACACTACACACACACTACACACATGCGCACACACACACACACCCACACACACACACTACACACACTGCACACACTCACACACCACACACAGACAGACACACACACACACATAACCACATACATTGAAACATCGAGACACACACAAATACACACAGGAACACACACACACACACTCTCTCTCTACCTCACGCACACATAAATTTTACCAACATTAAGTAAAAGACGTGTTAAACACCTGTCACCCTCAGCACCACCGACTTGGCGTCCAGTCCGAACTCCGTCCTGATGCTCCACTGGGCAACCTGACACCAGTACCGGCCCTCGTCCTGGGCAAACACGCATCAGTTAATATGGAAAGAGAAAAAATGATAGAGCGAAATAAGTGAAGAATTAGAAAGCAACATAGTCATTTGCACCGTTGGTCTTGCTATATATAGGCACTTGGGGTTGGCAGTCACATTTTCAGAAAATAGAATATACAAAGAAGAGCAGAATAGACTTTAATAGAGAAAACAGTAGCACGAGGCAGATCTAGAGTAGAATAAAATTCCATAGAGCAGCGGAATAGTATGCAGAATAGAGTGTAGAGTAATATAGAACAGAATAGAACATATAGAATATCGAACACATGTAACAGAATATCACTTTATATATTATTAGAACTGGTTTAACTGTAGACTAGTATAGAACAAGAAGAATGGAATAGAGTAGAATAGAATAGAATAAAACAGAATATAATAGAATGGAAGTAGAACAGAATATTCTATTTCATTCCATTATATATATGACTAGTTCTATGCCAGACTGACCTGTGGATGTATGTGAGTGAGCCGTAGTGTCGGCACGGCTAGGTTGGGCACGTTGGCCCGCCCGTTGAAGTCGCCGAAACTCTCCTTGTAGCTGTTGCTCTCCTGGAAGGCGATTCCTTCTCCAAGCCAGTTGTAGTTCCCCTGGGAGAGAAACATTTTCAAATGAATGGTTCACAATATAAATATATCTCAGATTATAGCTCAGTTAACATGCCAGGGAAGTTGGTCCGCTGGAGAGTACAGTTTGGGTGCGGTAAACTGTACTCTATCTACCGGACCAACTCTTCTGGCATGTTAGCTCTCTATTAGGCCATCCGCCTCCTGAAGCCTGGTATAGTAGAGGCTAGAATTTCCTTACATTGACCACCTTGACGCTCCGAACAAGGAAGACTTTACAACATAATTTCTTTTTCTAGAACATGTATTTCAGGTTATAGCTCAAATTAAAATTGAAAAAAAAAGCTTACCTACTGTCGCCAGGTCAAAAATCGGCGGCACCTTGACTATCCTTGGTTATTCTTTTCTTAGATCAGCAGAAATTCCTTACCTTGAACACCTTGACACTACTGTCAGGTGAGGGTCCCTTAAGCCATGAGATGACCGGCGGTTGGGTGTCGTTGATGTGAAAGCTACAGGGGAGGTCCACACTGCCGCCGGCGTGCACCTCTACCTCCGTATGGGTGGTACGGACTGTCATGATGGACTGGCCATGGGCTGGGTGAAACGGGGATGAAAAGTATAAAAAAAGTTTATCGCAAATGCATGCACGAGGCCTAATTGCAGGTACAAACAACGTGTATGAAAGAAGAAAATACAATGATATAAAAGACTACGCTAGACTCTAACATTATATTACATTCTACAACATATGAGGTGCTAGTTTTGCTGGGTTTGACTTCTTCTTTTGAGGCAATGCAAAATTTACCCACTGCTTCCATAATATGTGGTTCCTTTGATTTCAGAAGTAAATCTGTAGGTAAAGACTTGATAAATTGTATCTAACAGTCAAATGTGTAATATTTGTGATTATTTGTACGGGTGGTTTAGATTTTAGGACAAAAAAAACTAAGACGGAGGTTGTCCGGACTTACCGATGCCGAGGCATAGGGACACAACTAGCAAGGTCTGCATGGTGATGACTGGATGCCTGAAACGGGACGACAATAAATTAATACGCTGCTAATTGTTTGATCTAAAACATCCAATAAACGAGTAAAATAATATCTAAGTAATATAAAATCTCTCTCTCTCTCTCTCTCTCTGCCAGTCAGAATAATATAAGATACACCAACTAAAATCAACTGATGTCAAGATATTTTCAAGATACTGGATTCATATCTTGAACTAAGAAGGTCAGGTAAAAAAGTGAGACATCTGCACATGTACATGTAGAAGAAAAGAAACAAAGACTATAATAAGAGAAGTCTAACGTTTTTACCTTGAGCGACGCTTTCTTCGCGGTTGAACACACAGGAAAAGCGGCAATGCGCTGGCCTAACCCGGGTGTCCGTACTTATACCTGTACAAGTACTTCACTTCAGCGCCACGAGGTAACTCAAACAACAGGTGGTCAGGTTTACTTTGCGACGTCATTTGGAAAACGTTTGGGTCTGAGTCGTCGAGTTTTTGGAGACGAAGCTAAAGTTTAAAATCAATATTTGGCCGGTACACAATATAAAAGTTATTGAACAAAAGAGGTGGTGACATTAATCATGTCTTGACTTGGAGTAACGCTTTAGTATGTACGCTTTGCATATTAAACCACATGTATTCGTAACCGTGAATTTACACCACAAATCGGTTTCAAATATAATGTTACGTCTTTCGCAGCTATTTCACTCTATTTCTCGCCTTTTCTTACTCACTTCGTTTCTATATATTCCCTTTCGTACGAACTTGCAAGGGGTCTAAAACGTTATTCACTACCAAAAAGAATAATAAAATGTCGAAAAAAACAACAACAAATGCGAAACACTGAGAGTACCCCGGTTTGGAAATGTGACCTCAGCATAAACCAGGAACTAGTTCAAAAGGGATCAGATTTGGAGAGCCTACATTCCTGTATGCCCTGCTTATATAAGTGTTTTGCACACAGTTACAGACATATGTGTGTAGTGATATTACATTTATAACAATAACCATACCAGACGGTACTCGAGCTACTAGAAACTGGAAGGTTGTACTTAAAACAACTTTTATTAATTTTTGTCAGTCTACTCCAGAAAGTGCAAACAATTTTCCTTGTAGCAGGAAATAACGCTTGAACTAAAAGGTCAGAGCTAAGATTTTGGGACATTTATCATTTGGTTGCTGAAAACCTGAGGCACGCTTAACTGTAATGTTTTCTACTCTAAGGCCACACCGCCTTAATTCTATGGATGACATCCTCCGAAGACCCCCAAACGTATATATACATCTGTATTACATGTATTTAGATTAGCATTTTATTAATTAACATAAAGTAAACTTAGGAAAACTAGAAATCTACTGACCCCATTTTTTAATCTCTACTTCACATTACAACTGTCAGTGTTGCTTTTATAGTGTTTTTCATAGCATTGTGACTCGTACACATTTTCACAGGTATGTCGAAAACAAATGATTATTAGGCCACACCAAGTAAATTTTATGGATGCCGTCCACGCGCGCATTGAGAGAGAGAGAGAGAGATTGAGGCTATATAAATGTGCATGCGTATTATATGACCAGTTTATTGATTAACATAACGTAGACTTAAGAGAACTACCACTCTTTTATTTCTGTTCTTAGTTTTGTTACAAATTACAACTGTCAGTGTTGCTTTTCAAAGCATATCTAGTGTGACTAGTACACATAGACGATGTATGGCGAAAACAAGTGCATATGCATCTTGCGACTTGCTTCATGATTAAAATTTTCATCACGATCTCAAATCTTAATTTTAATGAAATAGCCAGCTTCAGACAATCAACTCTACCATGTGATTGTTTCAAGGGTGGTTTAAAATGTGAAAAAATCTCAATATTAAAGACATGCACTGCCAACACCTCTTTGGTTTCTGTTTTTTTAAAGGATGACCTCTTAGAAAAATACTGTTTCCCACCCACTCATAATGCATATATGTAAAGACAAATACTCATACTGGCAAAAGTGATGAATATATTACTAAACCGTTAATGCTATTAATGCTCGCTGCCATGGACATCTGTAATATCGCCAGTAGGTGCTGCACTATGTGAGAGCCCAAGTTCCTATCACACATCTTTAAATATTTGAAAATCTAAATATATTTGAAAAGTTTAAGCCTTAGTTTTTTTCAAGAGTCTGAAATGCGATCTGATCCCAGTTTGTGTATTTTTGTACCATACAAACATGGCGAAAATAAGTAAATATGCATTTCTAGCTTGACTAGAATTTACAACACGATCATAAATATTAACGTTATTATAAACAGCAAGCTTCAGACAATTAACGCCACGTAGTGTTGTTTGTCACACGGCATTACGGATCAGCTACCGAAGGAGAACACACCCTACAAGAACAACAGCAACCTGTACCAGAGGTTCTCTGCCTGAATTCCTATCCAAAAAGTGGCAACTAGATTCAGACAATTAACACCGTGTGTTAGGTAAGACCAATTTTGGGTTGTTTGTCACACGGCATTACGGATCAGCTACCGAAGTAGAACACAGCCTACAAGAATAACAACAACCTCTACCAGAGGTACTCTATTTTAATTCCTATCCAAAAAGTGGCAACTGAAGCTAGATTCAGACAATCAACACCGTGTGTTAGGTAAGACCAATATTGGGTTGTTTGTCACACGGCATTTTGGATCAGCTACCGAAGTAGAACACACCCTACAAGAACAACAGCAACCTGTACCAGAGGTACTCTGCCTGACTTCCTATTCAAAAAGTGCCAACTGAAGCTACTTCGACTGGTTCAAATGGTATGATGGCATGAGTCTGCTAGTGGACAATAAGTGAAGCAAAATCTGCTGTGTAGATCTAGATAGTTTGTTATGGCTTAATCATGGTTCAAATCTCTAAGCAGATGTTAGGTGGAATATTGTGTCGTTTGGAAGGGTAAATAAGTGTCAGGGAATCCCGTCTGTCAGAATGTTTTCACCCCAACACCTGCTTGGACGGAAGGTTAGTTATAGATACATAACCTTTGATTTCTATTTCTTGAGTGTGAAGCTCTGGCGGTTACTTTGTCTAAACAGAAAATATTAATCTCAAAAATAGTAAAAAAAAAGTCTATGCCAGCCTTTGGTACATTGCTTTGCTCCTCTTACAATAGCTGGCAATGCACAATCAAATATCAATAATTAATTATTTCTTAGAAGAAATAATGATTCCCACCCACACACCCTTTCACCCACTCCTAATGCATATGTAAATACCCATACTAGGCAAGAGTAATGACTATATTACTGATGCTCGCTGCCACAGACCTCAGTATTATCAACAGTAGGGGGGTGCACTATGTGAGAGCCCAAGTTCTTATTGTATATGTTTAAATATTTGAACATTCTGGTTTAATTAAGATTTGAGGTTGAGGACAATGTTTGAGGGGCCATACTGATGAGATTTACTGTTTTATTTAGTTGGCCCCAGACACCATGGGAAGAAAGCTGCGACACTTGCTGATTTTCCTTCTCATCATATTGAAGGACGCCGAAGCCGACTGTACCTGGCAGGTACACAAATCCGAGGTTTGCAGCTGTGAATATTCACACTGTAAAACTTCACAATGCAACATGAGCCTCACCAGTATCCCTAAATTCCCCCCAATGCCGCACGAATGCCTTAACTTTGGAAGTAACCTTATCAGAAATGTAACTAGCCAACAACTTGCACCGTACTTTAATGTAACGGCGTTGTACTTGCATGGCAACCAGTTATCAGTGATTTGGCCTGGTACACTTTCAAATCTGTCCCGGCTAGAATATTTGGATCTGAGCTGCAACCAGATAACAATGCTTCATCAGGGTACATTTGTAGGTCTACCACAGTTAGAAGAATTGGTCTTGTACCACAACCAGATTACAAACATTGAGCCTGGTACATTTGCAAACCTATTCCGACTTGACGATTTGCAACTGAACCACAACAATATAACAAAGATTCAACCTGGTACGTTTGCAAACTTACCGATGCTTGAAGTTTTATATCTGTCGTACAACCAGATAACAATCATTCAACCTGGCACTTTTGCAAATCTAACCCAGTTAAAACATTTGTATCTGCCGAACAACCAGATAGCAATAATTCAGCCTGGTTCATTTGCAAATCTACCCAAGCTAAAACGATTGTGCCTGTCGAACAACCAGATAACCACCATCCAAACTAGTGTATTTGCAAATCTGCCACTATTCCAATGTTTACAATTTAAGAAAAGCAGTTTCTGCTCACCGTCCTCTTCCCATTCAGATTTTAAAACGATCCTATATCTATATTACATAAAACTTGACGGCAACCCTTGGCAGTGTGACTGTAGGATGGCTCCTTTTAAGCCAATTTTCTCATTAAAAGACCAGATAATTTGTGCCCAACCCGCCAAACTTCAGGGACAGAAGCTTGCAAATGTCAAGCCTGAAGAATTGATATGTGAACAGCCAAACATATCAACATTGGCTCCTGATATCCATACGACTTCTTACACCTATTACGACCACTCGTACTTCGAATCTAATGCTGACTCAACAACAAGCTCTGTAGGCAAAACAAGAGCAATACCCACTTCAACCCCCACCCCTGCAATCACTTCAGACAAACCAGAAACTGCTCCCAGTTTTTCCCTACCTGTTCTCATTGGCTCAGTCTGTGGTCCAGTAGCTGGTCTGATTGCCGTGATTGGTGCTATCACTCTTATAGTGTGGTACAAGAAGAGAGACAGACATCCTCCTTCAGGTATGAATCCAAATGTTGTGGATAGCAACACACAGACAACAAGGTATATAGTGGGTACTGGTCATGATCAGACAGTGCAGGGCCAGTCCCAGGCTAACATTCAATCTCTGAATGCTGGAAATCTACCCCATGATCAAGTGCTCGCTGCCTTAAAAACAAATCCTATGTATGCGGGTGTGGGAACAACACCACGCGACCTAACTTCAACACAACCAATCAGTGCTCATGATCAGACAGGGCAGGGCCACCCTGAATCCAGCATGAACACCACAGCTATTGTAATGGCCAGTGTTGATGATCACCAGGATGAGGATGTTGACAATCTACGTGTTAAGACAGGGCAGGGTCAGACCCAGGTCATTGCTAAATGCACCACAAACACCACAGCTACTGTAGTGGCCAGTGGTGATAGTCACCAGTATGAGGATATTGACAAATATGATGTAAAGAGAGGGCAGTCTAAAGCTATCACCGAATCCAACACAAACACCACAGCTACTGTAAAGGCCAGTGGTGAAAATCAGACAGGGCAGGGTCGGTCTCAAATCAGCACTGAATCTTTGGATGCTGGAAATTCATCGTATGGCACAAGGCCGACTGTTTCTGAGTCAAATTCTCTGTACAAAACTACTACTGCAATGCCCAGTGGTCATGATCAGACAGGACAGGGGCGGTCTCAGGCCAACAATGAACCCTTGGATGCTGGAAATTCATATTATGGCACAAGGCCAACGGTTTCTGAGCTAAATTCTCTGTACAAAACTACTACTGTTAAGCCCAGTGGTCATGATCAGACAGAACAGGGTCATACCAAGGCTAACACTGAACCCTTGGATGCCAGAAATTCATCTTATGGCACTAGACAGACTGCCTCGCAGCTAAATTCTCTGTACAAAACTACTAGTGTAATGGCCAGTGGTCATGATCTGGCAAAGGCGGATCAGGCTCAGGCCAACACTGAATCCAACGCAAACACTACAGCTACTGTAATGGCAAGTGACAGTGGTCAGGATCAGACAGGGCAGGGGCAATTCAAGACTAACATTCAGTCTCTGAAAGTTGGAAATCTATCTCATGAGCAAATGATAGCTGCCTTAGATCCAAATCCTATGTATGTATCTACAAAAGTGGCCAGTGGCCATGATCAGACAGGGCAGGGTCAGGATCAGACCATTACTGAATACAACACAAACACCACAGCTACTGTAATGACCAGTGATCATTATTACCAGTATTGAAAACAATTATCTTAAGACAGGGCAGAGTCACTCTCAGGCCATCACAGAATCCAACACAAACACCACAGCTACTGCAATGACCAGTGGTGATGATCAGACAGGGCAGGGGCAATCTAAGGCTAACATTCAGTCCCCGAAAGCTGGAAATCTATCCCATGACCAAATACTAGCTGCCTTAGATCCAAATCCGATGTATGTATCTACAAAAGTGGCCAGTGGTCATGATCAGACAGGGCAGGGTCAGTCTCAGGCCCAATCTCCAACCATTGTGAATTTGTCAAATAATGAAGTGCTCGCTGCCATGAAACCAAATCCCATGTATGTAGATGTGAAAACGCCACAAAAGGACTCAACATGTACAGAAATTCAGACAGGGCAGGATCAGTCTCAAGCTAATATTCAATCTCTTAAAGTGGGGGATTTATTAGATAGCGAAGTGCTAGCTGCCTTAAAGCCAAACCCTATGTATGTGGAGGTGAAAACACCACAAAGGGACCCAACATGTACAGAAATGGCCAGTGGTCACGATTAGACAGGGCAGGATCAGTCTCAAGCTAATATTCAATCTTTGAAAGTGGGGAATTTATCACATAGCGAAGTGTTCGCTGCCTTAAAGCCAAATCCCATGTTTGTGGAGGTGAAAAAGCCTCAAAAGGACCCTCCTTCTGCAATAATGGCCATTAGTCATGATCAGGCCGAGAACAAACAATCTCAGGATAACATTTAAACTCTTAAAGTGGGGAATCATTCAACAAAGTTCCAGCTGCTTTAAAGCCAATTTTTTTTTGTTGAAAGCACCACTTAAGTAAGACCCAGCATCTACATTTAATGAAAAATGATCAAGGTGACGCAAGCTATAGCCATTCTAAGACCACCTTAATATCACTAGGTGCTGAAGGTAAATCTTATCACCTTTATTTATATTAAATATTATCACTTTTATTACTTATAATAATATTAAATCAAAGATCTTACAAGTGGTATTGGTGTGGCCTAAATGAACTATTGAAGAGAAAGCTGTTAAATCATGACATTAAATAACTTTTCATTACCTTTTCTGTAACAAAGACATACTTTTAAGCAACTTAGAACATGTAGCAGACTGTAATGAGAGTTAACAAGACAAAAAACTCTTGCAATTTGTAGGCCAAAAAATTAGGATGGTAGAATGAACCATTATGTATCTATCAGTACTTAATAAGTAGTTGGTTGGTTGTACAGATTTGCAGAAATCTTGTTGTTGTAGTAGTGGGTCAAGAGGTCACTGGACAATACTTGAACAATCACTTTAATTCTATCCTAATGTTAACTTTCATTCACATGAAGAGAAATGTAAGCATTGTAAAGTTTTAATAGTCGCTGTTGTTGTTGTTGCTTGGCGGCGTACAATTTCGGTGTGAATCTTAAAAGGTTTACTGGCTTATTGTCATAAGAATTGTACGCGCGTACACAAGTTCAGATGTTACATTTAATAACACATATTGTGTAGTAGAAAAAACCATCTAAGGCTTTAGTAACCATTACCCAAATAGGGACTGATTTTTTTTGCAATTTCGTGTAATGTTTGAAAATCTAGTTGTTCAAAAATTTTTCTATGACAGAAATTTACGAATCAGTATCTGCTATATTTGAAATAGTCGTCATCACTGCTTAAGTTTTCAAAATGTTGCATGTATATACATGTATGGTTTTCATATTTTGTACTATATTGTGAAAACCGGTTCACACATTGTCAATTAGAGCAAAACTTACAGGCGATATCTTAAAAAATGACTGCTTTAACCATATATAACATAACGTATATAAATTTCTGTTTCATGGTGGTTTAAAATGTAACAAATCTCACAATATTAAAGTCATGCACTGCCATCACCCTGACTTCAGTTGTTTTTTAATGACGACACCTAGTGGTTACTTTACAAATTGCAGTTTTCAGTGTTGTTCAAGGTTTTATAATGAGACAGATTTTTTTTTTACTATTAGCCAAGAAGGTTATGTTTTCTGGGGCGTTCGTGTGTGTGCCTGTGTGTGTGTGTGTGTGTGTGTGTGTGTGTGTGTGTGTGTGTGTGTGTGTGTGTGTGTGTGTGTGTGTGTGTAAGTGTGTGGCTTTGGGTTCTCTTGATTGCGGACTAATACAAAAACCGCCCGCTCGTGTGTCTTTGATTGCATGTCCAGCGAGCGATTAACATGAATTTATAGATGTGATACGTTGTACAAAGTTATGCAGAGCTAACGAAAACAGTAACGTAATCAGGATTATGTCAAAAATATGACGATGACGTAGTCGCCTTACGACTCTTAGCCATGATCTATTTTGGCGACTTTTTTTTCTATCTCCAAAAAATCCAAACTGGACTGTAAAATGTAGAAAAGGCAATGAAACAAAGACACCCTAAAACAGGCCAAACCTCTGCTTGGAGAGTATATAACTGACACGCTATCCACCGATCGTGTCAATCAAATTAACCTGTCCAACCAATGACAACATAGCAAGTTATAGTTTGACCAATGAGAGCGTGGCTGCATTTACGAGTCGAACAAATTGCCAAACCAACCAATCACAGCATGGCAGTTAGTAGATCGACCAATGAGACAGCGGCTTCTCACCTGTGTAGCTGGGATGTACCAATGGTTGGTAGGAGGGGGGGGTACCAAAGATCAAGGCTACGTTTTTTCAAGTGATTATATATCGAGACAGAACAACAAATACACTGCACATTCACAAAAAAAACTTTCTCCACTAGAAAACGTTTGCAAACTGCGCAAGAATTCCTGAAGGGTTTTGAAGGATGCACTTAAGCTTTCTTAAATACCCCTCCAGAAGAAAATATAACAGTCCAGGCATCAACCATTGAGGTTTGTATTCAAATAGTACATTCCGTTTGTGAAGATGAGCCAGCACAGACTAAACTTGCCACGAACGGCCCTGCGTCTACAAGCGCCCTTAAGGTAAGCTTTTCTTCCATTCCTAGCCGTAGAATAACACTGGCTATCCACGTATTGCATTCTGCAGTGTTTGCAAAGAAACCAGAGATGACTTTTGAGTCTTTTGTAAGATTTTACTGAAACAAATAGTCCAGGAAAATGAAGAATCTCTCATGTGGCACCCGGCCAGCTTGTCTGCATTTGTACATTCTCCTGCTGACAGTGATTCTGTGAACATGTCTAAATTCTTCATTTTTCAGTGAATGTTTCCAACCGAATTTCTAGCAATTTCTGTCAAGATTGTGGCTAGAGCTAGAAAAATTCTCTCGGATCACCTGTCAATCACTCGTCTCGTCTCGTGGCTACCGGTAACATATGTTCTCGCCAAAAGCCTGTATCGTCATTTGAAACAACTGAATCCAAACGTGTTTATAGCATTTTATTTAAACAACCAGTGTCAAATTAGCGAGGGTTTCTGTCATAAAAATCAATATTTACATGATTAAAGTTGATTTTTTGCTCGATTCTGACCGTCTGTGCGACTCCCGGTAATGTATGCTCGGTACCGGGCCGTAGTTCCCGCCACAGGTTTTTGCCACAAGCGTCATTTGAAACTGCTTGAGCCAATCGTGTTTATAGCATTTTATTTAAACAACCAGTGTCAAATTAGCTAGGGTTTCTGTCATAAAGATCTATATTTTCACGATTAAAGTTGATTTTTTGAGCGATTCTGGTCAACAACAGCGGCTCCAGGTAATGTATGCTCGGTGCCGGGCCGCAGTTCCCGCCACAAGTTTTGCCACAAGCGTCATTTGAAACTGCTTAAGCCAAACTTGTTTGTACACTTCATACCAACAGTGAGTGTCAAATCAGCGAGGGTTTCTGTCATGAAATGTCCGTTTTTATACTTATGGTAGCTTTTTAACCAATTTTGGCCAAGCCTTTCGGCAGCTGATTTATCCGCCAATCACCGGTTTCCCGTAGTTACCGAAGATGTTTTGGTCATGTTTGGCGCCACGATAATGTATGCACGGCCCTGGCTCCGACCACCAAAAGACCTGTAGCATTACATGTAACAACTTTAGCCAAGCATATTCGGAGTAATTTATTTGAACTGCCGGTGTGACATTGTTGACGTTTTCTGTCGCGAAATTTTAATGTTTCTTGTTGTTTTTTTTACCAGGTTTCCAGTCCAGCCGGCCGGCCAAAGGCGGGGTTTGGATGCCATGGCGTCAGAATTCCTCCATCCAGGTGCGTGTACTGTAAATTTCACTATTTCTAGCTGAGCTAGAATGAACCGTTTTAAAGATGTACTCGTACGTGTACGTTACCCTGTACAATGTGAGATATTAGCGTAGTGTGTTGAATGACTTCGTATCGTTAACAATAGCCTGTTGTTATGCCTCTGTCTCCTATATATTCATCCAAGTACATACTAATGTATGAATACATAAATTGCTGACATTTATAATCATCTCTTCTTACATTGCTCTTACAACAGCAGCCTCTAAAACTATTACTGTCCTTTTGCACACAGGGCCCCCTGATGGCAGAAGATGGTACTGCAGCACTCAACAGGTTCTGGCAGAATCTGAACTCGAAGGATGGATTGGATCGTGGATTGGATTGTGGGGCTCGTTCCTTTATACCAGAAGATTCCTGAAGGAAGCAAGCTTCACGAAGACGACTTGACCAGATGAATTTTTTTTTCTTTTATACCGTCAAACATAACGAGTAAGGGAGGGGGGCGTTGGGAGACTTTATATTACATGCAATTTTTAGTTTTGTAGTTTATGTAGGGAATGTTTGGACACGATGTGCCTTGTTTTTACTTCTATGCAATATTTATGTCATTATGTTACTTAGTAATAGATAGAATTTTGGGGTGCAGGGATACAGTTTCTTAGACTAAATGTAAGTAAGTAAGATTGTCACTTCTTATGTAAGAATTGCACCGTTCTTCCTAAATAAGTTGGAAAATTGAGAGCTTGAAAGTGCTTTTCTTGGTGTTAATTTTTGCACCTGTTTATGCCATGGCTTGCTCTCTGATGCTCACATGCACTTGACTTTTAGACTTAGACTTAGACTTAGCGAAGGTGAGTTAAACGTAGGGACCGTTAGGAAACGTAGTTAGGGAACGTAGTTAGTAGTCTAAGTGTGTGCTGACACAGGGAGCAAAATCCTGGCCTGCAAAAAAAAAAAATGTTTTTGTATAATCACAAGGCACACCAAAAACTTAGCTAGTCGTCGATGTTCGAGAGGAGCACTTATGTATTGCTGTGGAGAGGACAAGCCAGACCGCCCAGCTGAGATGCCAGAGGTGAGCCATGTGGGGACTGCATGCTGTACTTACATGTACTTTTTTCTCCCTTGACCAGATTTGGGGGTACCCACAAACTCGCGTAGCACTCACGTTGGGTTAGGGCCAAACCATAAATAACCTGTTCTTCCTTTACTCCGGCAACTTATGTCATTTTATTTTTTTTGTCCCACACTGGGGAGGGAAAAGCCTGGTTACCGGGCTAATATTATCCGCAGAGTGTTTATCCTCTCGAGAAATAGGTCTGGTAACCGGGCTATGGGAAACCGGGGTCCTTCCGAAAGGGTCTTTTTTTTCTCTTCTTCTTTAGTTTGACTTTAGTATACAGATCCTGACATTCATCGTTAGAAGTCTCAGTCTTCATTCGAGGAAGGAAGCAAGCTTCGACGAAGACTACAAGACCAGATGAGATTTTTCTTTCTTCCCGTTAAATGTAACGAGTAAGGGTGGGCGACGTTGAAAGACTTTAAGCCAGAGTTTATACTACATACCTTGGGGGGTGGAGTGAATTTGTTACTAACTTCTCTTCCGAAAGGGTTTTTTCTCTTCTTCTTAAGTTTGACTTTGTATACAGATCCTGACGTTCATCGTTGGAAGCAGATCGTGGTCTTTACCATCCAAACTCCTTGTTGTGAGGCTCAGTCTTCATACGAGGAAGGAAGGAAGCAAGCTTCGACGAAGACTACAAGACCAGATGAGATTTATCTTTCTTCCCGTTAAATGCAACGAGTAAGGGTGGGCGGCGTTGAAAGACTTTAAGCCAGAGTTTATACTACATACCTTGTCTGGTCTGAACAGTTTAGTAGCACCCAGAAACAGGGTAAGCGGAAGGGAGTAGGGAGGGGGATGGAGTGAATTTGTTACTTACTTCTCTGTTTTGCCTTGTTCGTCTGTTTTTGCCTTTCCAGAAGACCCCACCTCTTTACGTTGCCAGAGGGACTATGAAGGGAGCCAGCAGAACTTCCTAGGCCAAAATAATTGTCCTTAACTGGTATTCTTTCCGTCGAAGTGCCAGCCTGCCACGTCAGCCAGCTGCGTTATTTAGCGATCTAGGTAAGTTGGAAGGGATGCAGATTTATATTAGATAACAAATATTTTGAAGGTTTATCAATTTTCATGTTTGAATTGATTTGATTTATTGTAACTGTTACAGTATAATAAACGTGGAGCACAGACAGCTGTTGCTGGTGTTGTGCCCCGCACATAGAATATTACAAACGTATACAAAAAATATAACTAGATCTGGTGCTTACCAATAAAAGTAGAATAACATTATGATACATCTAATTTTCCGTTACGTTTCGGATCCTTCCACATTCCTGTATACTCAGTATTTCTTCCACCTCAAACAGCTGGCTCCAAAACGCTCTTCCTTTTGCACACACAGACGCGCCCCCTGATAGCAGAAGATGGTACTGCAGCGCACCACGGGTTCTGGCTGAATCTGAACTGGAAGGATGCCCGGTTGTATGGAGGGACTCATTCCTGTATACCAGACGTCTCCTGAAGTCAACATTCTTCACGAAGACGACTAGACCAGATAAGATTTATCTCTTTTTCCCTCGTCAAACGTAAAGATAGAATAAGGGGGTGGGGGATAGAACATCTTTGTTGTTTGAATAGCTTGGTAATCTATATGTACAGACTGTTTGGGCGTACAATGTACACATGCTTCGACGTCCATTTGCATATTTCGACCTGCGTCTTCAGCTTATGGCTTTGCGTATTTTGGATTTTGCGTGTTTGCCAGCATTTTGAAACTGCTTCTTATTTTGACCTTCAATATCACATTTTGGATTTTTCGTGTTTGGATTCTTCCGTGCCACCATTTTGGAACTTTTGAATTTTGAACTTCATCTTTCCATTTTGGATTTTGCGTGTTTGGATTCTTTCCATTTTGGATTTCGCGTGTTTGGATTCTTCCGTGCCAGCATTTTGAAACGGCGTCTTATTTTTAACTTCATCTTTCCATTTTGGATTTTGCGTGTTTGGATTCCTTCCATTTTGGATTTCGCGTGTTTGGATTCTTCCGTGCCAGCATTTTGAAAGTGTTTCTTATTTTGACCTTCATCTTTCCATTTTCGCGTGTTTGGATTCTTCCGTGACAGCATTTTGAAACTGCTTCTTATTTTGATGACCTTCATCTTTCCATTTTCGATTTCGCGTGTTTGGATTCTTCCGTGCCAGCATTTTGAAACTGCTTCTTATTTTGACCTTCATCTTTCCATTTTGAATTTCGCGTGTTTGGATTCTTTTGTGCCGCATTTTGAAACCGCTTCTTATATTGAACTTCCATTTTCCATTTTGGATTCCATTTTGAATTTCGCGAGTTTGGATTCCTCCGTGCCAGCATTTTGAAACTGCTTCTTATTTTGAACTTCCATTTTCCATTTTGGATTCCATTTTGAATTTCGCGTGTTTGGATTCTTCCGTGCCACCATTTTGAAACTGCTTCTTATTTGACCTTCATCTTTCCATTTTGGAATTCGCGTGTTTGGATTCTTCCGTGCCAGCATTTTGAAACTGTTTCTTATTTTGACCTTCATCTTTCCATTTTGGATGTCGCGTGTTTGGATTCTTCCGTGCCAGCATTTTGAAACTGTTTCTAATTTTGACCTTCATCTTTCCATTTTGAATTTCGCGTGTTTGGATTCTTCCGTGCCAGCATTTTGAAAGTGTTTCTTATTTTGACCTTCATCTTTCCATTTTGGATTTCGCGTGTTTGGATTCTTCCGTGCCAGCATTTTGAAACTGTTTCTTATTTTGACCTTCATCTTTCCATTTTGAATTTCGCGTGTTTGGATTCTTCCGTGCCAGCATTTTGAAACTGTTTCTTATTTTGACCTTCATCTTTCCATTTTGGATTTTGCGTGTTTGGATTCTTCCGTGCCAGCATTTTGAAACTGTTTCTAATTTTGACCTTCCTCTTTCCATTTTGGATTTCGCGTGTTTGGATTCTTCCGTGCCAGCATTTTGAAACTGTTTATTTTGACCTTCATCTTTACTTTTTGGATTTCGCGTGTTTGGATTCCTTCCATTTTGGATTTCGCGTGTTTGGATTCCTTTCATTTTGGATTTTGCGTGTTTGGATTCCTTCCATTTTGGATTTCGAGTGTTTGGATTTTTTCCATTTTTGATTTCGCGTGTTTGGAGTCTTCCATGCCATCATTTTGAAATTGTTTCTTATTTTGACCTTCATCTTTCTATTTTGGATTTCGCGTGTTTGGATTCTGTCGTGCCACCATTTTGAAACTGTTCCTAATTTTGACCTTCATCTTTCTATTTTGGATTTCTCGTGTTTGGGATTCTTTCCATTTTGGATTTCACGTGTTTGGATTCTTTCTATTTTGGATTTTACGTGTTTGGATTCTTCCGTGCCAGCATTTTGGAACTATTTCGTATTTTGACCGTCATTTTCCCAATTTGGATTTTGCGTGTTTGGATTCTTCCGTACCAGCATTTTGGAAGTGTTTAGTATTTTGACCTTCATTTTCACATTTTGGATTTTGCGTGTTTGAATTCTTCCGTGCCAGCATTTTGAAACTGTTTCTTATTTTGACCTTCATTTTCACATTTTGGATTTCGCGTATTTGGATTCTTCCGTGCCAGCATTTTGGAACTGTTTCTAATTTTGACCGTCATTTTCACATTTTGGATTTTGCGTGTTTGGATTCTTCCGTGCCAGCATTTTGACAAGAATCGGCCAGTTCTACTCAAGCAAGAGACGATTCCGGTGAGTTATGTTTCTTCAGACATCTAGGAATAGGGAGGGAGGGAGGAATAAATGACAATAACATTTTCTTTGCCTTTCCAGCCTAGCCTTTAACTGAAACTCTCTAACGTGTATCCAGGAATATTCCAACCAGGATTTTTGCTTGACCATGGACTGATTCTAATTGGCTCTCAGTTTCGGTAACCTTGACGCTCATCCTGACATGCCCACCAACAGCTTATGTACGTTATCGGGTGGTTGTGAACAGGATGACGTCCCAAATTTCCTCAGCAATGGAGGTACACCTTGACGTGGTGCTGGGGCTTTTGCTAAGATGCCTCCAACAAAATCAAGTAAAGATAACACGTTAAGCTGTGATATACTACAAAGGGGAGGGGACGGTCTTGCAAGGATTGGACTGCTCAGGTATTCCAAACACTCGCTGGTGAAGGTGAGACATCCAAGTGATAAGATACGCCAAAAAACAGCAAAGATTACTTGGTATGTTACGAACGTGTTGCAGATTGACTTTATCAAACAATGTAGCAGACGTATCCGGACTTTGACCTTTGCTCTTAAGTAAACTTACCCGTACAGTATAGGCATAGTAAGGTCACGAGTGCTTAAAAAACCGGCGTAGTTACCTCAGCTAGTGTGCCTTCCCTGAAGAAAAGAAGGGACTGTAAGTTGGTTATAGTACACCCCAGGCTATACTATACCTCATATATGTATCAAGAAGCACCTTACGAAGTTAGCACCTAACTATGAGCTCCAGAAAGGCGACGTATTCTTCAACTGACGTGGTGACACAGGAACAGAAGCTACCAGACAAACCAGAAGAGGGAAACAATCGTAGTTACCAAATGGGGACAGGTGACAGGAGACGGCTGATGACCATCGTCCATGTGACCAGTGTTCTGCACCACATGTGTGTGACCATGGACGGTGGCGCTCTACCGGTAAGTTTCCTTCAATGTTTGTGGCAACGTATTATGTGACTGTTTGTGGCAAATGTCAATGTTTGATCTGTAGAAAGGTATAGAGAAGTAAATTACTGTTTTATGACGGCCAGAAAGTTGGGAAATGAAAAGAATGAATTTTCATACAATAACTGATGGTAGGGTTCCTGTTTCTTTAGAATAAAGCTGTTTGTCTTATTGTGGCTATGTTGATATTGCATCATTCCGACCTTTGTACGTCACACACTACCTATTTATCAAGGCATGCGTTATAACGCTCCATGCTGTTGTATGTGTGCGTGTGTGTGTATTTTTGTTAACATGTGTACAAACTGATCGATGAACTACAGTCAACTGTCAACTGCGTATAGGGAATGTTTGTACGTGTGTGTGTGTGTTTCTGTGTGCAGATATGTGTGCGTGTGTTATACGCTGCGCAATCTGAACTACAGTCAACTAAAATTTGACCACCCCCCCTCCCCCCCTCTTGCATGCAGTATCTAGCCAAACGTCTGAACATCAGCAACACGCTTTGGGGCCACCTCATCACCACCGCCGCCCTGCTGCAGTTCACTGGAGGGCCGCTAGTCGGTCGGTTCGGTGACGTGTACGGAGGACGGATGTCCCTAACCCTGTCCTGCGTTGCCTTGGCAACGACGGCGGCCATGTTGTCAGTCTGTACTTCATTCCAGGGTCTACTCTTCTCCAAATTCCCGTCTGTTTTCTCACATGTGCCTACAGGTAAGCCTACATTAAGATTTTTACCAGACGTCTATCACCATGGTAACTGGTGTTGGGTTACATATATATATATAATGTTGCAATTTTATAGCAGGACCGATTTAGACTCTTGTCATGTATATATGAATGTGTTTTTTCACGTAACATATGTTATTTATTTTAGGTCATCATCGGAAACGATGGACAACCAGAGAGAGAGAGAGATGTTATTTATAACAGAGAAATTATGCAAATAAGAGTCTAATTTGCATATTCAACACGTTTTGTGTTCTCTCAGGCCTTCGGATGGTGATTTCTGACGTCACTGATGACGCATCACGTTCCACGGAGCTCGGAACGTTACGGATATCAAGTACTGTCGGTAACATGGTCGGGTCGGCGGTTGGAGGGGTTCTGACTGAAACATACGGGTAAACATACGCTGGGCTTTTATGCTGTCAACTAGTTGTTAAAATTGACTGTATTAGATATGCATCAATGGTGGCCCTGTGCTTGGGGTCAGAGCAACAACCTAGGAAAGCTTTTTGTATGGCCCGTATGGTTCTTAAAAAAAACCATACGGGCCATACAAAAACACGTAAAATACTTAAACACACGCAAACACACACACGCAAACACACACACAAACACATACACACAAACACACACACACACACACGAACTACCTAGTAAGTTATACCTATAAACTAGCGTGCCGTGATACTGACAGATTTCAAGTTTTGTTGTAGAAAGCATCAGAGTGTGTTCATTAGTTGTAAATGATCTCTTTACAGGACGACGACGACATTTCTCTTCACCGCCATGTTGTCCTGTGTGTCAGCCCTGCTAGTCTGGATTTACATTCCTGTACAGACTAAGCAACATGGTGACAAGAACTTGTCTACAACAAGTAAGCTGAGCATGAATGTTCATCTAAGTTTAAAGTTAAAACTGTTCTTTCAACACAAGAGACACATGTAGTTCTCAGCAAGAGCTTTTAACCAGTCAGTCATTCCGAATAACATATACATAATGCATTTGCCTTATAGTAATATGTTGTTCCTGTTCGTTATAGATATAAACTAGGGTACAGTAGATATTAGAAATACATTACTGTTCGCTAACTTGCCATACACTGCACCCATTACAATTGCTGTACAGTAAAGTTAATGTATTGATTTATTTATTTCTTGATCGAACGCGTTCGAATGGTGATTGAATATTCTGCACATTCTTAGAAAGAGAAATTGTCAACTTTCAAGAAATCGCGAGGCTGCTGAAAATCCCAGCTGTGGCGCATCTCCTGGGCATCACGTTTGCCTTCATCCTGGCGAACATGATCGTCGTCAACGCTTTCCCCATCATCCTGAGAGACACGTACGGGATGGGGCCGCAAGAAGCTGGCATGTTTACCATGTATAACAGCATGGCTTCAGTGGTGAGTGTACACTACATTCTTCATAAAGTTTACCGAAGGAAAACATATAGTTTTTGCTGTATCCTCTTCTTCTTCTTCATCTTCTCCAAACCAATAAGGTCAATGATCTGAACCAGACGTCTGTCCCCATGGTAACCATTGTTGGGTTACCATGTTGCAATTTTATAGCAGAAGGGATTTAGACTCCTGTCACTGGTAGTGTATTTAGCCAAGCACACTAGTTAACTGTGTGGGTTTTTTTACCGAGCAGTATACTACATTAAAATGGAAAATTACCGCCTAGTAACATTTGGTAACCATTTCTTGTATTTTTTTCAGTTCTTCCAAGTGGTTTTGATACGTCCGCTGACCGGACGTTACAAGGACTTTCCTCTGATGATGCTGGCTTCTCTGGTGTTGACTACTTCTTACGGGATTGCTGTGAGTTCATGTTTCAAAATGTTTCATAAAAAATCGTGTTATAATGTAACGTTATATTATAGTTGTAACGGAGTCAAAGTAATATACTAGTAGTAGCTTTACCGACTGAACCATTTGCTTCACGATTTACGTTTTCCGGCCTACGAAAAAACTGCTTGCGTCACAGGGACTGATTGCATCATTTTCGCCAACATTCGAACGCATCGATCGCGTTCGAATGTTCGAATGTGTGCACGAAAACGCAGATTCTTAGAACGCGTTCGAATCATTAAATGATGAAATCACTTTCAGTTATGGAAGCAAGTTTTTGTGGTCAGTGGAAGAGTAGACTGTGAAGTCTGTGTTTCTATGTAGATCATAAAAATGTCCCAGCACTGAAAATACGTGTTGTTTTACAGACATCTATGACGGAGAAGTGGCACCTTTACGTTTACGCTATCACCAAAAACTTCGGAGTTATCCTGAGGAATGTTGTCATCGTGGCAGCCTTGTCAAAAGCGTCACCTAGAGAGGACACAGGTACTGCAGGCATGCACAGAACCAGAAATTGTTTTGTTTAAAAAAGTTATACAGAAAACTGAGATTTTTAACTTGATACAATTTCAAAGTGGCTATCAAAATATTCCTCTACGAATTCAAACGAACATTTTAATCTGTATACAGATACGCCATCTTCAAAGTTAAGACAACAACTGTAGAACTATCCGTAGAATTGTAGAACTATACCATGTTTCTAATAATTTTATTACCCTGTGTATCCGACCATTTGTTTCATATTGAATTTCACAGACATATTTTGTACATCACTGTGTATTCTACCTTTCTGCGCAGGCGCTGTGATGGGTTTGTTATCGATGGTTGCGCATCTGACGCAGGTCGTCTCTCCACCAATCAGCACCTATGTTCTCGATCACGTGGGTTACCAGTTTTTAGGAGCTACCAGTGCCACTATGACTACCATGGTGGCGGGGTTCATACTACTGAGGAAGGAAGAATTTCGATGAGGGCGTGTTAAATATGCTGTAAAAAAGCTTCCTGGACTACCATAAGCTTTTGTTTTAGATTTAATGGTTGATACATGGATGTTTAATTGTTTTGTGAACGATAGATATATTGATAACGTTGTGTCCTTGGGAAAGTCACTTTACACAATTTTCCACACCACAGCCAGGTGTAAAATGGGTACTACCTTACTTCAGTTGTGGAGGGAAAAGGTGGTAGAAGGAGAGAGTTCTGGCTTCCAGTACCGTGCCCTAAACAGTGGACTAACATTCCACTGTCCCTACGGCCTGATAATACTGGTATATGTAGGTCGTATTAAACACAACAAGCAAGTGGATAAATTCTCAAAGCATTACACGTTTCATGTAGCATCTGCTTTTTTTAATAGACTGTATTAGCCATGACTAATCTATATGGCTCACTGTTGAAAGAGAGAGCTTTCTAACAGACTCATTTAGTTATAGTTCCTCCATATGTTTTAGAAACCTGCATCAAATCCCAACTATGGGCATAGTTTCCCACAATAGCGTTCAAGAGTGATCTTGATCAGAACTGGTTACAATATCCACCACACATACTTCAATTAGCTTTAACTCAATACACTGTGCGATACATTAAAATACGCAAAAAGTATGTCATAAATGACAACGCTACCTTCTAATTCCATAAATACATGTCACTTTGCTTCTATTTGTCTATTTATTTATCTTTCTGTCTATCATTCTGATAACTTAGCCTTTAGATACTTAGTTTCATGCAAAACATACAAACAAGCATTGGAGACTTAGTCAGCAAAGACCAAAATACTAGTAGTCAGCTAAACGATCTGTTTAGATTTTAGGCAAATATATGTTCGAGTTAGATGTTAGTTCGCTGAAACCACGGCTAATTTTAGGAAGCATATCCATGGAAAATCGTCTTTCCATAATCGGCCTGTTTCTCTTGCCCTTAGACGAAGACTCTTTGACCTTCTTGGCAGCGTCTTCTGCCGTTATCTTAAAGAAGGAAGCAAACTTAAGATCGTAAGGATTTGCCGTCATGTCTTCGTTCTCATACACGTCGAAAAGGATCACCATGAAAATGCTCAACAAAATAAACTGCATGACAACCTGGTACAGGAAGAACGCCAGCGGACCGAGTATTTCATGGCCCGATGACAAGGCATCAAAATCGTAACTTCCCATCATCATAAGTAGAAGACTCTTTAGAGAAGAGCTTATGCTCTTGTACTCATTGCTACTCGCACCTTGGGTTAAAGCCATCAACAAAATAAAAGCCATCAAAACAATAACTACAGTGAACATAAAATGAGTAAGGGGTTTAAGCGATTTTCCCATGATGACAGACAAAGCGTGTACGTGAGAGTTGAAGCGAAGAAGGCGGATAAACTTTAACGTAGCAAAGCTGATGAGCAGCCCCTGCAAGTAGGTTGAGGTTTGTAGCCAGCTGACGGCGCTTTTGTACAGGTGAAAGGACGAGTTGCCGTTCTTCCGATGTTCTGCGACCTCGTCTATGATGTTTTGTGTTTTGAAGTAAATGCCGATTGTGGAAAAACCAATGGTGATGACTGCCATCTCCACCCAGCTCCAGAACTCCAACAGATACTCCAGCGGTCGAGACAATAGGGACTTCCCTGGGGTACATAAAAAAATACAAGGCAATCAAAGAGAGCAGATTAAACCCCTTTGGTAGGAAGCAACCTCTGGCAGGAAATAAAGAAGTGCACCGCAAAAGCACTAGCCTGGTGCTCATCCTATTCTAGCTTAGGTTGCCCCTCTGATGGCTAAGTTTCTTGCAGAATGTTCTGTGGCGAAACGATCAGAAATAGACTAGAGCTAGGCTACAGAAATACAGACAGGCAGACACACACACAATCTTTTCAACAATTCATGTACTTAACTTATTTACAACAACTTCACCAAACTAATTTGTGATAAAGTCATGATAGCGTTATAAAATTTGCAATCCTCGTGTTCTTTTCATTGTACTAAACGAAGCAGTAACTTAAAGGAAAAGCATCTAATTGGCAGTGAATTTCATTGCACGTACCTTCGCGAAGAACGAAGTAGAGTAGAAACAAAGCCAGCACTCCTCTTAGGACCAGAAGCAAGATGGCGTCATGTTGGATCAGCCGCACGGTGATGACCTCTGAACTCTTGTAAACTGATCCCAGATTGGTGAACTCAACGACCAATGAGATGACAGAAAACAGGTTCACATGTGGGTTGTACAGGATAAGCTCGATGAAAAGTGCCCGGGTCTTTTCGTCCAACCAGTTTTGCTCTTGAAGGAAGGTAGCCTCATTTGTTGATGCAAGCTGGGTAATGTAGCCAGCACCAATGTAGGAGCCATGCGTTCCGAAATACGGAACATCTACATGAAAACAAAGAAAGGAAGAGTTGAATAAAAATAATCAAATACGTAAATAGCAGATACGCTGCTCTGAATCAGCAATACATGCCTGGCAGAGATTTTTCCATCTGGTTTTGGAATCCAAAACAAGAGATACAAAAGCTGTTCTAAAGTAACAAGAAAAGCCACCGGCCAACAAGTTACAATAGTCTTGATAGTTGAAGCCAATAGGCAGTTGACCTTATAACATGGTCTAACCTTCACCGACATACCTTACGACATGTTAAATTTCTGTTGTGCAATTAACAGCAAAAAATTCTACTAAAAACGTAACATTCTTGGCGAAGGTAAGACTAGTACATAACATATTAGATTTCAAACTTTTGTTGCAAAAAAGTGAACAAACTTTTACCATCAGTGAGTGAAACAGAGGTGTGTGTCCACGGGCTTGTGTTACCATCACAGTCGTACAATCCAGGAAATCCCTGAGCGTTGGGAGAGTCACAAACATGGCCGTCTTGAGTCGCGTTGGCTGTAGTGTTGAGAAGAGCCCAGCCTGTGGTGTAGTTTTGTGAGTCTGACAGGCTGAGGGAGAACGGCACACTACAGCGGGGGGTGACGTTCAGCATTGGCTCGGGTGGTTCGCAGTGTTGCCCTGCAAAATGCCAATTGTACAATTTTACTTAGTTACTTAGTTCAAGCTCCCGCTCGAAACAATTCTGAAAGTCTCCTCCATAGCACTTGGTCTTCCATGGCCCTTCGCAATTTGTTAGTATCATGCATGTCAGTGTCACATAGTTATCTAAGTAGGTGACTCTCGGTGTCCCCATGGGAGCTCCCAAAGAACCAGGTGGGATACAGGAATTCATCTTACAAAGATTTAAAACCTTATATGCATACATGAAACAGGTTTCGACCAGTCCTCCGAATATTCCTGAAACCTCACCTGGTGTAAGGCGCACCTGCCGAAGTTGTACCGGCCCGAGCGGGTGTGAGACCATGTCGCCCAGTACCGCGGCCGTATCCACCCGTCCATTGTACCAGCTCACGGTGTGCAGGGCAGGCAGCAGCCCGGTTGTTGTCCAGCTCCAACACGACGGGATGTCACTGATCTGATAAAGATATAGCTTGGTTATTTTGTAAAGAAGGTAAAATTCACCTTCTGGTTTAATGTATGCTCTATAGATTTCAAGTGTGGAAAGATAGTCATATATATTCCTATAAGGAGCTGGATATATGGATAAGAGACGATGCTGTAAGTTTGAAATGTATTGTACATTGAAAATTTTGTACTTATGTGATCCCTGACATCCCCCTTACACTCTCGGCCGTGGTCGCTTTTGAAGTGTTTAACACATCAAGGTTAGATAAAGGTAGAGAAAGAAACTGCAACTGTGCCTATAGCCACCAACAACTTAGGAACACAAAATTAGCTAACTTGATGCAAAATGATGTTGGTATGTGATTAAGTTATGCAAAAACAAAAAAAAAATGACACAATATCAACACAACAAAGCGACTTTAAAAAGAGGAAGTCCACTAGATTACGGAATTACCTCAAAGAACCCAACGTTGCCACTTTCAAGAATCTGCCTCTCCACATTCTGAGTCATGTAGAACGCCATGGGACTTCTCTCCCCGTAGGAGACCGCCATGATGATGATGATAAAGACCCCGAACATGAGGACCTCCAGCACAGCGGCGCGACGTTTGCGTTTCTCTGCGCTCTTTTGGCGCTGTTCCGCTAAAGTGGATTCGTCTGGCGGTGAGTCCAGACAACCGGATTCGGGGGTCTACCGAAACGAAATGAAACTGCCTGAATTCCTCCACATACCACCCACTTGCTACTTGGCTTGAACTCCCTATAAATCATCAACTGTCAAAATAACCTTCCATCCCCATGCAATCGCCGCTACTTGGACAAGTAAACACAAAGCTCAGTCACCCAAAACAAAATCGCAATGCCTGGAAGTAATTAGCTGCGTTTAGATGTCAGGAAACATATTACCTACCTCTTTATTGTGTGTATCGAATGTTGCCCAGCTCTCTCTCCAGATGTAATGCCTCCATCCTAAAGTTGATCTCCACAGTTTTGATGTGTTCTTCGTCTTCTAGAAGAAAATAAATCACAAAAGTCCTGACCGAATCTAGAGTTAGGTGTGATAAGGTAGGGCAAGCCACTACAGCATAATGCAAGACGCTGTATGATAAAGCAAGGTGCCTGGACACTACTACATGTAGTATGACACAAATCAAGACACTACGAAAACACACTATAACATAATGTAAGGCATTATAAAACAATGCACGACACTAGATCACAATGCAACACACTAACACAAAGCAAGACACACGTGCACACACGAAACAAAACTTTCATGCAAAGTAAGATACTCTTAAGATTACGCACCATATCGCCTGAGCCGCCTTGTTTTTCTTCAGACTGAAGAAACTCCTCATCAGGCTGGAGCGGTTCTGCCGGAGGGTCCTCATCTTCAACCGGTTTCTGTTTCAGTTGGACACATAATGGAGACATAAACAACTTGTCACAAAGACGTTTTGTGTAAGATTGCAAGGCAACATTTGCAAAGCAAAAACAGATGTTTACCTTCACATGGTATAACCTAACAAATAAATGTGTTCAGAAATAAACAGAGCAGTAGTTTATGTACTAGTATAGAGTGACCGGCCCGTCCTGTTACATAATGTAACACCATACCACACCACAGGGTGTCTGTTACAGCACCAGTTACCATGGTGACAGACGTCTGGTCCAAGTCATTGATCTTATGCGTTTGGAGAAGAAGATGAAGAAACAGAGATAAAGCAATTTGTGTTCTTACGCCCCCAAAAAACAGTTACTTCAAGCAACTGGATAAGATTTCAATTTCTAAAAGCATTACTTGGATGTCTAACCTTCACCGATGTGATATGTTTTCTTCTCTGAAGGTAAAAAATAAATGAAATATAGCTATTAAGTTATACGATACCTTTGATATTAGAGCGAAAACGACAGCCACTAGCATGAGTTTGAAGGGCTGCATGAGGAACAGGTCGGTGAAGAATGACGTCACGAAGGTGACCGCCCAGGCCTCCGCCTTCGCACGGCCGAAACTCAGGCTGTACAGAACCGTGAAGAACGCAGACACGAAACTCGCGGACCAGACAAGCACCCAGCCTGGGGAAGAACGTCAGAAAGAAATGTATTTTCTATTATGACGCTGATAAATAAATAAGGAAATATGGTTCCCCTCTGAATAATTCAAATCTGTTGATAGTCATCTCCACTGAATTACAAAAGTCTTAAATTGGTTTGGGTTTTTTTAATGCCCACGATCATGTTAAAGATCATTCTGGCAAGCCCATTAACACCTGAACGAAGTGAGTAAAGTCGTGTAAAGTGCCTTTCCCACAAGGTTTGTGACATGGCAGGATTCAAACCCGGAACCTCTTGGTTCTGGGCCGATCGCTCTGCCTCTACGCCACACGACCCTACAATAAACTACATTCAAAGTTCTAACAGTTTCTTAAATCAATTACAAATCATCGATTGTAAATATCGTCCAGTTTTGCAACCATAATGCCAAAGATCGAAAGGCATACCTATATAGGCAGCCCACCAGGGCAGGGAGGACTTAGTCTTCCCATCATCCTCTGTCTGGGACGTCTTTGTGACGCGCTGACCAGAGTTACGGAACAGGAAGGCGATGAGAATGTTGACGGGCAGTATAATGACTGCGCTCTGTATGCCAATCATGATCTGAAATCATATTTAAACGTAAGAAACGTAACATTTTCAAAACAAATACATTATGTTTACCTTCACATGATTCTCATATTGCCTAGCCTAACAAACTGCTGCTTTGTTTAGTCTCGCTCGAACGAAGGAGGTTAAAACCTAGATTTGCTAGGATATATTCAATACAAATGGTGAACAGTCCCTTCTACTCTGTCCTGCCTTCTGCTACATAATGTAATCTGATGACACGGGGTGTATGCTACAGCACCGGTTACCATGTCCTTGGTGCTGAAATGAGAATCCCTAACAATATAACTTAAAGGTTTTTATGTATTCTGTGGTTTCTTTGGCAACCAGCCCTAGAAATCTGTCCTGCCTTCTGCGACATAAGGTAACTGGATGCCATATTATGTCTGCTACTGCTCCAGTTACCATGTCCTTGGTGCTAAAATGGCAATCCTTCATTATAACTGCTACGTTTCTATGCATTTTATCGTTTCTTTGTACCTGTGGAAGCGAGACGGGAGGGTTAATTTCAGTGCCGGCGAATCTGATCGGCTCTGGCGGGTCGAAGTCATCCCCACGTCCGAAGAACATGATGTTGGTGAGCATGGTGCAGTAGAGCAGCGTCATGCAGCAGGACAGGCGCTGGACTCGCGTAAACGGGCTGCGCGCCGGACGGCCGACAACAGAGAACCACATGTGCCCGTCGTTCATGTCCCTAGTGGTGACAAAAACATGATTTTTTTGTCTGTTTTGTTTGTGGATAAAATTGATTATAGCGTGGGGAACTTTTATTTTAAAGCAGTTCTAAAAACGATCTAGACGACACGGGTTCGATTTCTGCACTCCTGGCTAAACGCTAGCCTTGGAAAAGGCACTTAACTAATGTCTTTTCTCATTCTACCCACAATTGGTTAAAAATGGTTACTGCTTTTGGTTGTGGAAGTAAAAAGGCAGTGGATGAAGGATGGGCTCCGCCTTCCAATACTGTGCCTGAAACAAAGTGAATAACGACCCTCTGTTCGTAAAGCCTCAAAAGGCAATGGGAATACCTTAACACCTCAATGAATCTATGTGTCAGAAACCGTACCTTGCACTTTTTGCCAGGAACAGGTTGCGGAATTTCTGTAGGTCCTCTGGTACAGCCCTTGGGATGACCCGGTGAACTTTCCCGTCATCTTCCTCCACAGAAAGCCATCTGTTATTCGGAAAACATGACGAATTTACATTGTTTACATTATTATAATGTCTATTGTCCTGATTAATATAAGCGGTTATGTTAAAACACAGGTCACAACACGGAGCAAAACGATCAAATATTTACATAGTAAAATGGGTATATCTCACCCACCTATTGCACAGGAAAAATGTCGTGGTGTTTGAATCTCTGTTCGTCACCACAATCTGACTCAAAAACCTGTGGACGATATGGAGGAAACGATAATTTGCTACCAAAATTAAATAAGCAACACAATTGTCAACAAACGGAAATACAATATAGATGCACTGGTGTAGTACAAATAATATGTAGGTACGGTTCTGGATACAATACTAGAATGTACGCAAGTTAAAGAGAAGGAAATAACACTATAGACTAACCATCCGGGACTGTATCCCTGGTTGTTGTGCCACACCAGCAGATGTGTAAGTTCTCCCAGTGGCTCTTCTGTCGACACCAGAAACGAGTCCACGCTGCCCTTCTCAAACAGGACCCTTTTAGAGTCCCACAGTCTCAACGGGAGGCTCTCGTTGTAGAATCCACTGAGGACTACTGTGACCTAAAGTGTATATGATATGTTTGTGTCACACGAAGGCCAGTAGCCTCTATCAGGCTTCAGAAGCGGCTGGAAGAGTAGAGATTGGCCAAATTGACACTGAGATAACATGCCAGGGGAGTCGGTCCGCTAAAGGAGTACAGTTTTTGCAGAGCGGCTAACTGATACACAAAGTGATTCAACAACAAAAAGCTCGTGATTCATTACCTCCGCAGTTGTCCCAGCATTCCCCCGGAAGCCGGTGTACACAGTGATGACGTACTGACATTCTTTCCGCGGGTTCAGGACATGACCCGGAAGTATTCCAACTCCAGCCTCAAGAAAAGTCAAGGAAATAGATCAGTATAAGGAATATATATTTCTTTGAAGCTTGTTTAAATTTTATCACAATGACGGGAACCAATGTAGCCATGCATCTACAAGTTGGCATTGAGCTGAATTCATTAAAATTTTCGACTGAATCTCTTGATATTCATCAGCTTCAAGTGCTGTAGACACACTTTTTCTGCACATGTGACATCAGCATTAGGTCAAAGGTCGTCAGAAGTCGGTACGTACCGCCCTCCGTCTTCGTTGAGAGAGATTTTGTCAGACGTTTCAGCTTTTCATTATGTAATTTACCAACTCAGATTAACTTTTATGCTGATGAATCATGATCTATCGCACCTTAAGTAGGTCTCTTCTATCCGCCTTTCTCGTCAGCAGCACGCCGAACAGGTACGCAGCGAACACGGAGAGAACCAGCGCCAGTCCGGCAGGATTCTCCAGCACGTTAGCAGACAGAGCCGCCTGGATGTTGAGCGGGTTCGGCGGAACGAACCCCGCAAACTTGGTCAGGTGGTCACAGCGGCAGTGGATATGGGTCGAGTTGGTCAGAGGGCCAAGCTAGAGGGGGTATTGTGTTATTAATAATGCACTACACTTTTGTCCATGTTAGAGACACTGGTCTCTCAGGGACTGCACTAGTGTCCGCTATGAGAGATAGGACATACTGGAGTAACTTTATCAAGTGTACCTCACCGGATTTATAATCCGGAGGCATGATGATGATGATGAATAATGCATTTAAATTTGCATAAATTATCATGTTACAGAATGGTACCTATCTTCGAAATATACTTTCAACCATACTATTCTCAAGACTATGGTAGACTGGAACTCGTTGCCGCCAAGCACAGTTGGAGCATCATCACTAGAAAGCTTTAAACAACTCATATATTCAGTTACCCAGTATGCATCCTGCAATTAGATGTGCAAAGATTGAGTGTAACAAGTCGTTCGGTATGATATAGCAAGCTGCCGCCGCGCCACGTGCCTGCAAAGCTGGTGTGTTACGCCGAAGGGCGGTTATACCGGCTATAGTGATACAGAAGACAGTCAAAAAGTCCTCAGACACCACTCTATGCATAGAAATGACATAATATAACACAATCCCGTACTTTGCAACCGTCAGTCTGCCACAAGTGGACATCTTCATCGAAGTAGACGCAAGATGACGTGAACACAGTCAAAGTAAAGCTGACGATTTCTTGGTCAAGGTCTTGCTCTGAACCGATCTGCACACCTGAATATAATCATCACAACAAATCTTGATGTCAGTGGAAAACCATACATATTACCGTAAAGGATCATTGATATCTTGGGAAGACGATTAAGAGTTATGAAAACTTGCCCGTGGCAATTATTATGTTTACCGAGGAAAACATATTGTTTTTGCTTAGTTTCCTCTTCCTCTTTTCTCCAAACACTGACCTTTGATCTGAATCAATGTTGTGTCTGTTGCCATGGTAACTAGTGTTGGGTTACATCATGTTGCAATTTTATGGCAGGAGGAATTTTGACTCCTGTCTGACAATATATATGAAAATGTGTTTGAGTAGGAATTAACACTGAGCAGACCAAATGCGAAGGTAAACATTATGCACTTGCCTTGCATATGTTACCTTTCTAGTTATCTATCCATTTTGTCGATTTCTACTCTTTCCAGCCGCTTCTGAAGCCTGGTAGAGGCTACAAAACAAAAGTGAATTCAAAGTGACATGTAATACCGATGAAGTATGACGTCAGGTTTCCCACGTCATAGGCCGTGACGTCAACCTCCTCTCTCGGCAGCAGCCATTGGTAGGGGTCAGAGGTCAGGTTCGTTCCGTTTATCCATGGTATAGAGAACAACTGGTCCTCTGGAACAGGGAGGGTTGCTGTCCAGTTGAAGACGTCTTGGGTCGGTAGACCGCCCTTACGAAGAAACAGGGAGACTTCTTGAGAAAAACGGCTCGAGTTGAAGTCGATGCTGAAGCCCAGGGCTGACTGTTCCTTCCCAACAAGGAACTGGAACACCTGAAGTACAACAAGAATACTACATGTAGGAAAACAGTAACTCAAGCAACTAGATAGATTTTTAAATAACTGTCAGACGTTTTAAGGAGCATCCACTACTTTTCGTCAGTAACTGGAGGTGGATGTTACTTGAGGCTAAATTTTGCTGTGTTCTCTTTTTAGGGTACAAGTTAAGGATGCACCCTAAAGTGATCAAGAAACTAAATGTACAGGTGTTTGTCTCTGCGCCTTTGAAATTGACCTTCCAATAATAAGTTCAATTTAATAATAATAAGTTATTTATTTATATAATAAGATCAAATTATTATCATTACACTAAGATGAACTAGCGAAACCTTGCGATGTGGACATAATGATAATTGTAATTGTACAAAGAGCCTCAATACCCTGATTCTAACGTTACAAATTTGAAATGTACAGCTAACTAACCGCCAGGCTGCCAAGTGCTTCAGACGTTTCGAAGACGTAGACTGAGCCTTGAAGACTCTCGTTCTTCCGTCTGGTCAGGATGTCGATGGGTTCGTTCAAACCTCTGACGTCACGAGTGCGGCTCCCGTACTTCACCGCGAGACCTGTGACGTCACTGCGGACCTCTTCGGAGTTGTTGGAGTACTCGAAAGGGTTAAAGTTCGCTTCCAAAAACTAAAAAAAAGGAAAAGGAAAATTTAAAACCATCTAGATATCTATCATTAGCAGCCGCCAATATTTCGTAAAGAACATCTGGGCGAATCGTAATGATATTTGGCTTGAAGGTAGCTGTCAACAAATCTTAAATATCAGCCTAACGTCCAAACTTTATATCTTTAATTTTGAGTTGCCATGAATCTCCATTACTGCTTTGAAGGAATAGCATCATATCAAAGCTTTGGTATGGCCACTGAGACAAGCCAAAACTATATACATGTATCATGCAAGGAACAGTCCAGCGAGGGGTAGACAATGGAAGAGATGGATGAAATCTGAGAATAGACCAGCGCAGCACAAAGTGAAACAACAGAAGGACAGAGATGGGAGACTGGCCAAAGCTTTCTTACCTGAATCCCAACCTCGGAGCTGGCCCAGCAACATTCCCCCAGCAGGTCCGAGAAGGAAGGAACCCTGACCAGACTGTCGCTGTCTCCTTTTACAAGGTACATTCGTTCTGCCTCCCTCGTCCTGTTTTCCCGCTTGATCCTGAGATGAAGCTGAGAGATGAACGGATTTCAGTATAAGAATCCATGAGTCAAAATGTCTGTATCCGTAGAATCGTAATACAAATACACTGTTAGCTTTTGAAAAGTTTCTAGCCTTTTTAAAGAAACAAAGAAGCATAAAAGGACGGCGATGGTACCTTGGACATGGAAATGTCAGCAAATATTTCTGGATCTGAAAACTCCGGCATCAGCTTGGTCAGATAGATGTCGTCCAGGATGTTGAAGCCTTCGAAACACGTCGTGGTGGCATTCTGACTCTACAGGGCAGGGAAAAAGAATATGTATAGCTGGTTCCTACTTTTGTTATACACAAAGAAACACACGATTGCAGCGGTAATTGTGCTCCGCACATATCCGCATCTTTTGCGACTCTGACAAAACATACAAGTCACAGAATATCTTTCAATTTATGTATGATATTAACCCTGGATATGGGACAAAATAAGAATATTTGCTTACAAGGAGGAGATTTGGTGAGTAGTTTATTCCCTCTTGATGTTCCTTTATGGCCATAGTGGAGGAAGCAAGCATCACGTTCACAGATCCTGGGAAAAAAACAGCCGTCAGTGTTATCTGGCTATGTATAAGATATCAAATATCATCTTGATCAATTTCTTCTACCAGTTGATTACCATCTAAATGTGTAAATTGAAAAGGAAAAATATGCAAATCTGCTGACCTGAGAACATGAACGCTGAGAGTTTGTTGATAACTGCCAAATGTGTCGTTTCCAAGTCGCCTGCAAGATGCTTTGTCGTCTCAAAGGCGGCTTTCAAGAAACCAGCGGAAAGTACCTGAAGGAAAATTAGCAAAATTTAATGTTACCCTTAAAGTCACCTTAGAGAAACCCTAAAGGGGGCATGTTGACCTTCAATTCAACCTTCCCGACAGTCTGTGGTTACATCATTCTCCTTC
Organism: Branchiostoma belcheri; assembly: GCF_001625305.1. Taxonomy (NCBI): domain Eukaryota; kingdom Metazoa; phylum Chordata; class Leptocardii; order Amphioxiformes; family Branchiostomatidae; genus Branchiostoma; species Branchiostoma belcheri. The sequence goes on along the minus strand of NW_017803898.1, from coordinate 2,233,807 downwards.
ATTTCTTGTGGCTCTGATGCATTAAAACAAACTGATGTGGATACACACACACACAAACACACAAACAGACCAAAATCACCCGGATAGAGGCATAGCAAGCCCCTGACCCATATTAACCACACTTGTCTTCTGACAATGTTTTCAGCACCAAGGAGAGATCCTACCAACAATAATTTGGAGATCTTTTGTGAAAAATTGCTTTCAGCGTTGTGGACTTGTAACAATTGCCTCCGTGTACAATGTTTTTGCTTTCAATGTGTTGTTTCTTTGTTTCTTTGTTTGCTTACCTGTGATTCCCCGGACACCATCTCAGGCACACCTGTCGCTAGCATGACGGACAGGGCCACGCCTTCCACCTTAACTGCATCATCTATCTCCACGTGCGACAGCGCCTCTGTGATCTTGTCAAAAGCCTGCAAGCACACGAAATCATAGTTAAAAAATTAAAATTTCACATACGGTCAAATTTTTCAAAGACGACCACCCATGGAACCGAGAAAAAGTGGTCTTCTTAGACAAGTGATCTCCTTTTGCAAAAGCAGGCGACATGCCAAAACATAAATAAGAAAACCGCAGCAAAATTTAGTAAGTCCCTTGATGCTTACGTCTACGGGGAAAAATCGGGATCGAGTTACGGCGGTCGTTATGGCCAGGATGGCCGGCTTATAGAAGTGGTCACTTGGACAAGCTTGACTGTACTTAGTTTCTATGTGCACTGTCAACGGATTAATACACTTACTTCTATCGTATCCTGTCCTTCAAAAGCCAGCTTCCCCACTATATCCGAGGCGAATATGGCCACGTTGAGCGCAGCCTGTGTGTCTCCTAATGCGAGCGACTGGAAGAAGTCGCCGTCCGGATAAGCGAAGTAGCTGTCCAGGTATGCTTGGAGTTGAGCCATTGTTGGTATCTCTATCTGTAGGGGTAAATCATGGAACTTATATAGAGATTATCCTGTGTTACGATCTCACACTGTCATGGCCTGATTTTGCCTCTTCATCGAAAGCTTGTGGCCATGCATTTCTAACTCAAGAGAACTCTTATTCCAAGAACTACAAATAGGTCAATGGAAATCAGCATCCAACACAGTGACTGTAATATTTAGATTACAAACAATACCTCTTCTTCCTCAACACTAAAATGAAGACAAGGAAGAGCCTGATATGTAAAAGACTCACAAGAACAATGTGAACGATTCTCACCTCGATCGGAGCGAGTTGGAACTCAGTATGGCGGCCGTCCACAGAGGAAGCGCGAACGGTTAGCAGCAGGGTGCCGCTAGCGAGGTCCATCAGGGGAGTGTACCCGACCTGGGGACAAGACGGAAAGCTGTCTGTGCTATCCAGAACTGTGTTAGAGCTATCCGGAACTATCGAGACAGGCACTTTTTTTATACAATAATATTATTGTCTGGTATGAGAATGCAAAAAACAAACACTTTTTTTTCAAGAACAATCATGGTGGAACTCGTTGACACCAACTACAGTTTAGGCATCATCACTAGAAAGCTTTAAAGAACTCCTACAGTTATAAACGTGCAAAGATGGTCGTAACAGGTTGTTCAGTGTAATATAGCCAACTGCGCCGCGACGCCTGCCTGCAAAACTGGTGTGTTATACCGAAGGGAGGTTATACCGGCTATACAGATACAGAAACCTCACCCAAAGTGACGGCAGAGCAGATATGATGATATCGTTTTCGGCTGGAGGGCCGTCACCGGGAAACGTCGCTGACGCAATCTCCACTCCCACAGGCACCAGCTCGAACCCAACGGACACCTCCACTGGGCCCAGGATGTCAGTAAAAGCTGCAATAAAGGACAATGAAGTCAGTCTGGTTTGTTTGAATGGGGTTACAGAGGAAATAGGTGTAAAGGTGCATTTCCGAAGGGTATACAACAAGTAAACCTACAAGACCACTTTGTCCATCAGTAACAACACTAGACGCAACAGCATGGCGATAATACTAAGTAGATGGCAGACTTATCCATACTGCTTTGTAAACTTTCAAGTCCAACAATCATCATTGCGGATGTATGGACACTATGCATTCAGCATATCGCAGAAGCACAAACAAACTGTGAGAACACGGACATGCAGACAGGCAGGCGCAGAAACACTGGCAGACGGATAAGCCGAAAACAATGCCACACTCCCTCTTTGGACAGAGCAGCAAACCGTACCCCTTTAGTGGACCAACAACCCTGGTATGTTATATATCTATTTGGACAATTTCTATGCTTTCAGCCGCTTCTGAAAACTGGTAGAGGCTACCTTTTGAGTTTTAGAAAACCTACAGCAACTCACCAGAACACGTCAGACAGAACTTGTCAATAAGAGAGACTCCCCCCTGCTGGCAGAAGTGTGCAGGCCTCTGCTAAGGTCGCGGTTGGGTCCAGAATAACTTCGGGCGGAGGAAGGACTTCGAAGCGATACTCGGCAGTCCTGGACCAGTCATCCAACCCGTTCATGTAGACGTCTGTTATCCGTATTGTGTAGTGTCCCTGTGCCTAGAAATACATTAATCAATGAATAGCTTATAGTAGTATTTTTAGTACACCAAAAACGAAAAGAACATCTAGAAAATTTCTGTATTATACATAACTAGCTGGACCAAGCAAGCAAATAAGAGGAAAAATTCTTGAACAAGATTTTGAAGTCTGTCAGCATATAGTGATATTTGAGGACCGCAAAGAAAGCCAAAGAAGTGTCTTTGGGCACCGGTTTAAATTGCCTTAAATTAACTTGTATTTTACCATCTCACCTTCACTTCCTTTTATTAAGTAATACTCTAAGTATTTTATTGCCGTAAAACATATTCTAAGGACGAAAGAAAAATATGCACATCTTACCCAGAATGTATCAGCAAGAACGCGAAGACGGTCGCTTGTTTGACTCTCTATCCCTGACGTCCAGTCCTGACCTGCGAATTCCGCAGGAAATTCCACCAGAGAAAACTACCGTGGTTCCGTACAGGTCAGACTCTGTGTACAGCTCCAGGGCCAGGAACGATAGCGTGTCCGTCGGGTTGCAGTTTTCCGCACAGCTGAAAATTAAAAAAAAACAAAACTCAATGATGTCAGACATCCGGGAAGTATGCGTTTCTCGGCCTCCTGAATTTCCCCTTTTCAACCTCTAATTGCTGCTGGCTTCATGTCAGCTTCTTAGAGCTTCAATCTCCTGAAATGTTGCCTGTCAATCTTCCCCCAACCAAGCGCTGTCAACCTTCTTTGTCCAGACAATCAGACACACAAACCCACACTTGCTTAGCCACCCAAAATAATACTTCCTTACCCGGAAGAGCAAAGATAGACCCACTGTTGTGTTGTATAATACCTTTTATGTCTTCGACAAACACAAATTAACTATTGGAAAGCTAAAACCAAATAAATACTATTAGAAATCACCAATTGCAGGTCAAAAAGTAGAGAGGGCTTCCAAAATGCATTAACACAAGATATTGTTATTTGTGTAACATACAGTATATCCATTCCCGTCAATGTTGCATCTGGAGAGATTTCAATGATCGTGTAGAGCGTAATCGGAGGGTTTTCTCCGGCCGTGATTTCAACTGTGATGTTGGCGGTCATGCCAGGAGGGCGGTTGTGCGTCGGGGCAGCATACAGCAGCTCTCCGGGACTCGAACCAGGGACCTCACATCCCAGCGTGTACAAACAGTCTGATGGCAAGGGGGAAGGGGGTTAGACGGTGGTCATTATAGACTTTCAACACTCACATCCTAATGTGTATTATTAAGTCTATTAAGAATTCAAAAGAGAAAAAATTGGACGGGGGCTGCTACAAACTTCCAATCACCTTTGACCTGTTACGTCACACAGAAAGAGACGTGTATTGCAATATTGAGCAACCAAAAACCGGTTGATAGAGGTTAAACCTTTTCATAGACATCAAGGCAACACAGATCGGTTTTATTCTATTGAAATATGTCCAAACTTGACAAGATGAATAAGACTTACCGTCGAAAGGAATGTAATCATCGTCCACATAAACCTGGAACTCGCAGATGTGCAGAACGCGGCCGGGTCCGGGCAGAACGATCCCTACATACCGAGCCGTGACGCCAGTAATGGGTATGGTCATTTCTGTCCAACTGGAGAGGCCGCCGAAGTTTAAATTTGCAGCGACAACAGGGTTCTGGGTGATATCCGCTGAATCGCCCACGTGCAGGTTGAAAGGGTTTGCTCTTTCGGGTAGCTCGTCCGCTCGGTTGTAGATAGTAACACTGTGAAAGCGACATGATAATGTTTGGTTATTTATTTTCTGTAAACCCCCATTAATTGTATTTTGTTCATGTCATACTCGAAAAAACTACTCATATTTTATTGCGAAATATACCAAGAGATGAGACAATGCATTCAGTGTTAAACAGAAAATTGCAACAACATCAAGTCCGAATCCGGCATTCAAATTTTCGAAAGCGGCGCAAGCGAAACGGATTAGAATTATTCTATCGAACATTTAGAATAACCAGATGTAACCATAAGATCATTCTAATGACACTCATTATAGCATCACCTGCTTATAGCGAAGGCATGGCACAGGTCAATCTGAACCCAGGGGTCTGTCTCGCCGGTGGAGGGGGTGTGCATGCAGGAGCCGCCCGCCCAGGCTCCGTCCGTGTTGCCGTCGATGACTCGGTCAGCGGTCGCGGAACCGTCCACAAAACTGGAGGTCGCCTGGCCTCTCTCGGCAAGATTCACGCCGCTGTGGATGTCGATGCCGTAAAAAGCAGGCGGAGCTGCGCAGAAACGTACATTAACGGGAATCGAAATCCTGTATTTTCACCTGGTGAGCAGAATTAATTTATTTTTTGTATAGAATTTTTTTACGCCAGCCATATTAGCGGCAAATGAATATGGCATATAGATACTGCCCTGCTACGTCGATACTGTCTTACCAAATTGCAGCCACCAGCACTGACCAAATGTTGTATCTATCCATGGTAGTAAATACCAGTTTTGTTTACCTTGTGAACAATACCAGACACTACATGTATATACAAGGGGTAGTAAATAAAAATAATGTCTGGTAATTTCATTTACTACTATCATCGAGCACTATGAGAGAAGTAGCTGAAATTAAGGTAAACATCACCTGACTTCACTGGCATTTACTATCATCGGTATATCCAACTATTAGTGTAAAAGATCCGCTTGAAGCCTACCTGTTCCCCTGTAGTCTATACACCCCGCACAGCTGCAGTGCAGCGGCGTGTTGCCGCACCAGCCGCCGGGTGAACAGCACGGGTTGATGCCGTTCGGGTCGCACTCAGCAGGGATACTGTAGTCTGCGGCGTAATTCGGGCCGCAGCGCCAGTTGGTGGTGCTCCACTTAGGTAGAGCTGTCGGGAAAAACAGTTCCTCAAGCAACTGGATATGATTTTGGAAACTTGTAGAAAAAGAGGCGCTTAAAATAGCCCTAAAACAAGATACATGTGACTTAAAAACAAATGTTGCTAAGAACCTATTTGGGCAAAAGTTTATTTATTTTAAATTACTTATTCATTTCATTATATAACGGTTTGGTAGTCCAGTCATCCTGTAGAAGCTGCTTTTCAATGGGACCCAGCATACATTTACACTGGATAAGACCTGAGTACATTTCGTAAGCAACAAAATGTGGACAACAGTCAAATAAGATCGGATGCTTCAAAACAAACTATTAGAAACGATTTCCTTACCAGGTTTATGCAGCAATGTGCAGGTCCATCTGTAAGTAAACCTTGTAGAAACCATGAGCTCTTCCGGGTCGTAGGAAGAGTCAGCTTTGATTAGGAGGTCGCCTGAAGTCGGGACTGTCCTCACAAGGCTACCCAGAGTGTACACAACAGGCAGGCTGGCGAACTCTATCCACGTCTGCACGGCGGACACAGACACATGGCCGATTCCTGGGGCAGTGATGATGGCTTGTAGCTGTAAATATAGGCATAACATAATCACATATACATAATCACACACACACACACACACACACACACACACACACACACACACACACAGACAGTGTCACACATTTAGAAACACACACACACACACGCACACACACACACATTTATGAATGTACACATACATGTACATGTACAACGCACACACAAACATGAACAACACACGCACGCACACACACACACACACACACAACACA
>NW_017803898.1:2211508-2227626 GCF_001625305.1 Branchiostoma belcheri | reverse complement strand
TGTAAATGAAGATGAACACACACACACACACACAAACACATATATACAAACACACATACTGAAAACAAACCTGTATCATATATTTTCCCAGAGGCAGCGTTTTCGGCGGAATGAAGAGATGAATGCCGTTTGTAGCGATGTTGTTGAGCAGAAACTCGTCCATAGTTCGCTCTGGATTCTCCTCATCATAGCCTCGTGCTGTCCAGATCACCTGCAGCTGGTGTAATCAATTAATCAATCAATCAAGTAATCAATATATAGTCAACGCAGGGATTTGATGCACCTTTTCATGATTTGTAACTTGCTTTACAGGATTGTCAGAGTGACTGTTATCAGAGATGCTAGACTTCACCCCCTTACCTATGTGTATACATACATTTACACACACACACACACAGACACACATTCATTGCCTTCACCATTTAAAAAAAAAGGGAAAAAGCTGTCTTACCTCATAGTCCTCCCCACAGTTAAACACCAGATCGCCGTGAAGTGTGACGTTCCCAGTGCGATGGATGGATAGAGGGCTCTCAAGACTGGAGCGGAGACAAAAAAAACTACCTGTTCAGATCAAAACTTGAAAACACTATACAGAATGTATCGCCTTTTACCAAAGAGAAAATAGGAAACTTAGGATATTTAGAAAAAGATACGAGATATTTTATTAGTTTGTTACAGTTCGACCGTGAACTGAAATAAAAACTAATGTACGAGATTTAACAAAGGCATTCGACAAGATGCAAATTATCTTTTAAACACCTAAAAACCGTAGAACTATGAAGGTTATTATATCTAATACCACTTTTAATTGCTAATTATTTAAAAACATTTCCAGCATAACATTTTCCTAATTGTATAGGTTCTAACCCATCATGGAAAATAGAAAGAGAGAGATGAAAACATACCTCCGCAGTCCTTCGTGAATGTCCGCGGTGACATAACAGCTCTGGCCGCCAGGAGGCGCAGTTTCAACGGCAGTGTCACTGATGACGCAACCCGTGTTGAGGGTCGGGCAGGACAAACCCTCGGGACCACCTGTGTTCTCTGTGGTATATGTATGAAAAAGGACATTTTCAAACGTAGATATGAAGTTTTATTTTTTTTGTCTATTTTCCGTAATACTTAAACAGGGTGACCCACTCGGTGATGGCACTGCTTTTTAGTGGAGCCTGTATTACACAAGTAAACAAAATACAACAGTCACACATAAACAATAAGATTAGCATACAATAAATAATGATAGTGACAATGATAATAAAGAAAAAACAGTAACTAACCAATAACAGTAATAAATAATAATAGTAACAAAAGGTACACATTCATAGTCCAGTCACGTACTTTAATATGCATCATGATAGTTAAAGTTATAGGTATAGACAAAAAAGCTTTGCAATGAGCAGCAACCGTTGAAAAAAAACATGTACCTATTCCGTGGAAGGACACTTCTGCCAGAATCGGTCTTGTCCCGCTCTCGGTGGTCACATTGAGCCTCAGGTACCGCCCAGTGCCCTGCAGTTCCAAATGCTGTGGGTGGGTGGCGCCTGGGACCACGGCGTCCGTGCTGAGGGCTTCCACCCAAGTATATGGCCAAAGGGCAGAACTTTAATGGGAAAAGACAAGACTTGATTCACCAAACAGCTTTATACAAAAAGATAAATTAGTAAGCAAGGTAGGGTCGCGAATTTTTGTTTGCTGGGTAGAACAGAGAATAAGTGATATAGGTTTTGGCCCCCTATTAGCTTGTTATGGAACTGCAGGGCCTTTTTTCGTAAAATGTTTGAAAGATGATAACTCCGGAAGGGTTTGATGGATTGTCATGATTTGTATTAAAACGTGCACTTTTTAAGCTCAAGGCATAATCATCATCTTTCACCTGGCAATGAAATATTTCTCAAAAGCTCTAGGTCAGAACCATTCTTTGTATTGGATCGAAAGTTTCAACTTCAAACATGTAACTACCACAACAGTTGAACTTTCATGAAAGTATAACTACAACAGAAAATTACCTTTCCACAGTGACGCCGACGACGTCATGAACAGGATCGCCCATGTTGGTGACGGAGAGCCGCTGGATGGTGAAGCTGGTCTGCAGGTCCAGGATAACCCAGTGCTGGTAACCGTCAGGCTGGTGCAGAGGCGCCCAGGCTGTCGTAGCGTCCCCATCGAACGCTTTCCACGCGTAGTCCACGGTGTAGTAACAGTACCATAACGAGCAGTACGACCCGCTGCTTTCGTCAAGAATCCAGGAGCTTGGAACGTCAAGCCAGCGAGATGCTGGGATGAGAAGAAAATCATAGTTCAAGTGAACAAGGCAAGAAAATGGCTGCCCCCTTCTAATCCACTCTCATGAATTGCCAACAATTACTGTATCATTATGGGAGCGAGTATGAACAAGGGGTTATGGCATGTGTTTGCACATTTTTGAGGATCAGATTATGTATAGAAGCCTTTTTTGTCATGTGGATGAAAATTCTTCAATATAATCTGCCGCCCAAAAGTGATACGAAAACAAGCTCTCACTAGTCACACTTCATTACACACAAATACAAATGAGTACATCGCTCATTTCTGGTGTGAAATCGGAGATTGAAATGTTCATTGGAGTGATGCAAAATGAGACCTTGTACGATTGCCACTGTAGGTGTTCATCATCATCATCGATAATGATCAGGTTGTTAGATGGACATCATTTCAGTATATCAGTATCAAAGCGGTATTTAGGAATAAGCTAATTCGGTGTTTGCTATATTGTAAGGGATCTTCCTGAAGCTACATGGCGCTACAGGTAAAATGGGCTCACTGTTTGTTTCTTTATTCATGTGTAAAATCTACATTCAGACTGCTCAGCTAAGTGTTATGAGCAATTCTACACGGTAACTACGCGTGGTTACCACTGTCGTCATCAGCAGAGCTGGTTGCTAGGTGGACATTTATTACAGTGCATTGTACTGACAATAATGGGAGATGACAGCCCCTGCTGTTTTTGTCTGGCCGAAATTTCACGCCTCCCTTTGGAGCTCAATTGTTTCTCTTCTCAAAGAAACAAATAAGAAATGATGGTCAACCTGATTCTAGCAATTTTTTTAAAGACTGACAAGAAGAAATGAGAACGTACACGTAGAGTCGAAATATTTTCTAGCCAGTAGTTTTTTTTATAACACTGTGTCAGATACAGTATCCATGGACCATATATATAGCATTATGTTAGACACATACCAACTAGTAATCTTGTTATTTGCCATACATTGTACCCGTGACAATCGTTGTGCAGTAAACTTTGACTTGAAATTAAATAATTTTCAGACTAAAGAACTAACTGGTCTCCCATTGCAAAAAACAACCCTCCACCAAGGCTTCCGTATGGGGGTAGGGAACGAAAGAATTGGAAAAAAGGACATTATTGGTATATGGCAGGCGTTCCTGGGTCCGACGGGGTTTCTTGGGGGGGGGGGTCGAAACGTACATCGCACACAAACAATTAGACGCTCCGGCCGTTAACCCTACAAAGCCATCCGAGCAAATAGACTCTATGGTGGCCGAAGTACTCTCGTCAATTATTTTCCCTTTGCCTGTATTTTCACCTGCATTGTTAGTCTGGTGGTGGCTACCCCGATCACCCCTTAACCTAACAAAAATGTTGGCTTCTTCTTCTAAAAAAATAGATGAAGAAATGGTGCCCCACCTCTACTTCCATGTACTTACTTATTCCCTCGCACCTAGCAGGAATTAATTCATGATCATTGAATTAAGTTATCATTTTTAAGATCAAAATGACCAGTTGGACTATAAACTATAAACAGCAGGAGCTGTCACTTCCAATTATAGTCCAATTATTCTTCGGGACCCACATTTTATATCTTTAAATTGGTCACTTTTATCGCTTTGTTTATCAACTTGATCAAGACATGTGAATAAGCAAAAATAGTCAAATATTTCCCCCAATTTATTTTTAAAAAGTCATTTAAAATTGAAATAAAACGTCTTCAAGGAACACAGTAGCTGAAATACACATTATACATCAACATGATTGTATTACTAACTCCTTCAAAGTTGCTGTGTATGTGTGTGTGTGTGTGTGTGTGTGTGTGTGTGTGTGTGTGTGAGTGTGTGTATTGGATAAAATTTAGGTTGAGTTACCTGTGCACTGCCTGTAGTTCCCGTCCTGTGAGCATGCACAGACAGTGCAGGTCTCCCCACTGTCCAGGAGTCCGTCTTTACAGGAGCACAGTTCTGCTACAGGCGGTTTGCAGGGCGAGCAGCTCGCGTAGTAAACTGTCACCGCAGCTAGAAGCAACGCTGTCGTAGAGAAAATAATAGCAAGGCAATGAGATACACACACATACGCGCATAGACACACACAAACACACACACACACACACACACACACACACACACACACACACACACACATGCAAAAATACACACACACATGCATGCACACACAAGGCCACACACACACATACATTCTGCGACATGTGCATCATCACAAACACGATCTGAATTGTAATCTTGTCATAAATGTTTGCATTGTAATCTATTCTTAACGATATATGATTAACGATAACAGAAGAAAATTCCCAAAAGAAATTCTTAATTCCCCTTACCTGCTGCGACCTTCGCGAAAGCCTTCATGCTTCTGTCACAACTGCTGAAGACTGACGTTCCAACCGGCGAGCCAGAAAAATGTTTTGCTGATGTTCAGAAAAGCAAACGTAATCTGATGGATTGCTTTACGACGCCCATTTACCTGTGATGTGTTGAACGCATTGTTGTGTTATAATTACCAGTTCGCACGTCGTAAAGCGGTTCTTGGAACTGAAGAATCATCCATTGACCCGTAGAAACATGTTTTGAAGATGTTTAAAGAAGCAAATGAGAGATTCAATCTGTTGAAAATTGCTTTGTGACACCTTTGTAACTGTGAATTCTACTGCCCAGTATAATTACCAGTTCGCACGTCGTAAAAATATGTTTTGACGATGTTCAGAGAAGCAAACGGAAAATGCAATATAGCAAATTGCTTTTTGATGTGTCATTGTTTTCTGCGAAATTGCGAGTTTACAAGGATGAGGAATCAACCAGGGAGTCATAAAACATGTTTTGAAGGTGATCACAGAAGCACTGCTTGCTTAGCTCAAAATTCCATTGTGATGTCTCTCTTGATAGAACGTTTGTAGCTGAAAGCCTTGCCCTATCATAGAGCCGGCATCTCACTTGTGTAAAATAAAATAGCTCAGTAAGATCACATAATTCACATTTTCAACCAGAATATGGCCGATGTTCTCCCCATCACGGCATGGTTTTATAAATCGGCCATCACTGTACTAATGTAAGATGGGAGATTTTTTAGACGGAAAATATGCACGAATCGTGGTGACGTTCTAACGATCAGCAAGGTCGATGACAGCGTGACGCATGCTTAATTGTGAGTTCGCACGTCACAAACAGGCGACATGCCAACTTGATCTTCCCCAGGGAATAGACGGTGACGTCAACTACTCTGGCCCCTCTCTGGCCAATGAATGCTGCCTGGCCAATTTGATACTGTCTTTTGCCACCCTATGATCTGCTCGGAGATAAGAACAAAAAGGTGCGCAAGGTTTCACGCAAATAAATCATTCATTATTTCACTCATTCAAAGAAGGCGACGAAGGCTGTTGTTTCAAACAACAACAGTTAGCACCTGGTGGTAACAAAGTTATCAGCCTATCAAAAAATGGACGAATGATTACATGTATATACCATTGTCACCTTCGCGTCATGTACGTGACATACAGCACGTTGTGAGGACTGAATGACGTAAGTATTGTCAGGTCGTATTAGCGTTTTGGCTGCCCAAGTAGTCAAGTGTGGGTTGTGCAGCTGTCGTACTGCACCTGCGCGAAGCCCGCAATGTATTGCAACTTAACGTATAATAGAAAAAAACATGACGGCAATGTATTGTACAGCAGTTTTAGGTAAGGCCTAGAAACGAACAGAAGCCTTTACGTAAGCCTGGACTTATATCTTCCGTGTTTCATCAGGTTGGAAAGTTACTTAGTAAAGAGACTCAAATTACACAACCAAGTGTTTTACACACAGCCGACGTTTCGATGACCGTCTGTCACCTTCCTCAGAGCTATTCTGGCTGGTTCACATTGCACAGCACAGGTGTAGCTGCGCAACGTAACTTCCTCGTGAACGTAAATTGTGTGGTCGCATGGCGTAACGGCAGAGTGCTCGACTCAGAAATGCCAATAGTGATTTCCTACAAATTTGACTTGAGTTTAGAACAGCATTATTCAACTCCATTACCTTCACCTTGAAGATATGCTACAGTTATGGTGCTTATTTGCATACATTTGCATAATGCTCCATTGGATTATTGTCCAACCTGGATCCCTAAGATCACATCATACCTAAAATGACCAGGAGACTTGAAGCTCCTATCCTATGGTGAAAAATTATATTGTAGAGTGTGGGTTACAACACAAGACTTTGCATTAACATTACTCATGTTAATTCGACGAAATATCCGTAGCCCCATTGAGGCATCTAATTCTATGCGTGCCTTAGGCCATGTTGATTTGATTATATGGATGACATCCGCGCACGCATGAATTTTCAAACAAGAAAAAAGTTTTCAACCATCCAGTAAATCGTACAAAACAGTTGCAAACTGAACAAATATATACCGTAATTTGCAAAAAGAAAATATTTGAAAACGATACCAATGTCGTAGAATGCCAAAATCAAACGAAAAAGACGAAAATGTAAAGACATGAATTTGAAGAGTAGATTATTGGCCATACCATGCCCTGTGTCATTCGTTCAACCTTCATGACCACGTAGATTTCACAATGAAAACAAAACTTTTTTTGCACGCTCGCATCAGTTTTGGGGTTCCATGATGATGTCATCCATATAATCAAATCAACATGGCCTTACGTACGATAATAATCCTTCTCACAGTTAATAAACACAAGTCGCCGTGAATGAGGTCAATTTTATGCCCTGATTATGCTAATATACGGCGGAATATGTCAGACGGTCGATCTGAAACGCATTTGGCGTCGAAAGCATGGCTAGAAGTGACTAATTTTGTGAAAAGATGCCTTGAAGTTCTGTCTTTTTGTCTTTTCATGACTTAGGCGTATCTTTTTCAACGCCCGAGTCCAGTGCACATATGTGCATTGTGATATGCGCTGCTCTATCCATTTTGGTCATGTATTTTCTAGCCTCGCAGCCATCAGTGTGTAATGTACATTGTGATGTATTCCGTGCATCATGCTAATATAGCTATATCTAACGCCACAATCCTTATAATTACCAGTCAGCACGTCGGCCACAACTGAATGATAGGGAATGATAGTACTAGTTTCAGCTTTCTGTCCATTTTTATTCCTTGTACGTTCGTTAAATGTCAAGGTATCTATACAAGGCCTAAAGTTAGTTCTATTCTCATATATATTCATAACCTATTTCCACCATTTCTAAGAAGCGAGTTAGACGAATGTACTAGAGTATAAGGGAAGTTATATATACACCCATAAACGGATAATAAAGGTCTTCATTTAATTCATTAAGAGACATGATTTTAAGGATGACATACTTTAGGCGTCCTAAAACTAAAAATAAATTAGTGTTATTTCCCTGTGCTTTGTCAGTAAGGGCAGAGACATGGTGCCATCCAATGACTTGTCAACAGTATAGTCCAAAGTAAGATCTGTATCTGTATCTGTATCTGTATCTGTATAGCCGGTATAACCGCCTTTCGGCGTAACACACCAGATCCAATACGATCTTACATAAGCAAAAGAAGACACCGACTTAGAGTCCGTATGTAATGATCCTGTTTGCCAACGTCAAAAGGGCGAAGTCGTGAGACATTCTACGAACGCATGTCCGCCATCGTCATGCCAACAAATCAACTTGAAGGTCGAACGAAAGCTCATCTATGTCGGTAGAATCCGTAGTTGTCTAGTTCAAGCTTTGTTCCTGTTCTACTTCAGTTTTCAGACGATCTTTAGCAAAGGGTGGAGTACAATATAAATTTATCGGGTTTTCTGTTCGATTACAAGTTCGGGAAGATAACCACAATCGTCTGTCTGCACCTACGTACCGCTATGGGCCGACCGGCTTCTCTGTTGCTATGTGCTTCGGTAGTTGTTTTTCTGTTACTGACGGCGGCATACGGCAGCCCGGTCAGCCTGAGAGGAGAGGACAGGGCACGGGAAAGTGGTAAGATTCGTCTTCCGAAAATAGTTTCATCGGGTTGGGAGAGTGCAGGATATAGGGGTTTTCTTTTACACAATCAATAAATATTGTCTCTTACCTTGCTTACGTTCAAGTGTCTATCATCAGACGCCTTCCTCAGAGCTTCTGACTGGAGTTCTGCTTCGGCTACATATGGCGGCAAGAAGCAGAACTCCAGTCAGAAGCTCTGAGGAAGGTGCCTGATGGACACCGAGACGTAAGTAGAGTGAAAGACAATATTGGTCGTAACAGAAAACCCCTATATTTGTAAGATTCGCTTTCAAGAAGTCTTTTAGATGGTGGCAACTACGTATTAACCAAGTACTAGTGAGCAGCGTCAAATTGCCGAGTTGTTAAGCTAGTGGACACGAGAAAGATAGGTTTGATTCCAAGCATTATTTGCTACATTGTGTCTTTGGAAAAGGCACTTTCCTCAGTTTACTTAGGTGTAAAATGGCCGTGTATCTGATCTGACTTTGGTTGGGAGAGGTAAAAAGCAATGGAAGGACAGTGATGGGCTCCATTTGTAAATACCGTTCTGTAACAAAAACAACACTTTTTTTAACCGTTGGTGCCGAGATATAAGCATTTGGGGGCTATTTCTCTCGAAAAGCTGAGTCAATTTTCTCTTTTTTATGGGTCCGAGAACAGCTTAAATTTCTTCATGTATCTGATCTAATTTCTGGTATTTTGTTGAAATTCCAGTCGGTCCACTTCTCGCCCGTCAGGCCATCGTAGGATTCCCGAGACAGTCCCGCTCGGACGGCGATAAGGAGGGCTGGGACCACGACAAGACGGAGGGAGGGGCCATGGACTGGTACTGGTTCCGACGTCGTCGCTACTTCGACTCATGGGCCGCCGAGACTTCTGCTGAGACCCCCGTCTACCCGGACACCCGGCGCTTGGACACCCGGCGTCCGGATATCCAGAGTCCGTATACCCGGCGCCAGTACACCCAGCGCCCGGACGCCCAGCGGCGCGACCACATCGGCGATCAGTAAAGACAGCATAACCTGGTTACTCTCCAAGCAGAGGTTTGGATTTTGGGGTATTTCTAACGTGTTTTTAGGCTTTTTTTGTTGGGTGAAGTTGGGTTGGGTAAAAGAAAAATTCCAGTGCAAAAAAGAAACCCCGATAAGAAAAAGCCTAAAAACACGTTAGAAATACACCCCCCCATTCCAAACCTCTGCTTGGAGAGTAAACCTGGTGACCAGTCTATCGTGGTTGTGGCAGGTTTCCTTCGGGGCTGCTGAACCTCTTCCCAAATTGCTGCCAAATGATAGAAATGAGTTAGCTGGTTAGAAACTAATTAAAGTCTTTAAAATTTAGTAGTTGATTCAATTTGGTTCTGAATAAATGGCTGTTTTTCTGTCAGCCTGAGGAAGAGAGTACAGCAATTTATTTTGCCACGTATCGTATAAGTGAAACAATTATTATCAAATAATGATTGTTGTATCACACTCATACGAATCGGAATAAAAAATCTACAAACTAATGCTGAACATGCTTTGTGATCATGAGTTATTTCCAATGTTTTGTTACTTTATGGAGACACAGTATCATTGGCAGCTCAGTTTCCAATACGCCCTCTAAAAAGATACAGTAGAAGAAAGCTCAATACAACCTTCTACAACACGTCATAGATAAGTTGGAACCTATGTCTCTGCTTGGAGACTAACACACACACACAAACACACACTCTCTCTCTCTCTCTCTCTCTCTCTCTCATATATATATATATGTGTGTGTGTGTGTGTGTGTGTGTGTGTGTGTGTGTGTGTGTGTATCTTTCTCTGTGTAATTTCTCATTTTTGTGCAAACAAAAGTAACAAACAACAGAAATCAAATGATAGCCTCAAACGATAGCCTCAAGTGAACGAACGCCAACGTCGAGACAATCTAAACCCTCAGCTCAGTGGACCCATGCGACCCGCTCCTTGTGGGGGTCTGAAGACACCGGATGCTGCATCTTCTGGATCATCCAAGGTGCCAGACAGCTTCTAATACACACCTGCGCGCTTCTTACCTTAATATCTTCCGTCTTAAGGCGATTAGCATTCTTATCAACATCAAAGGGTGCCGACTGAATACGGGGGTGAGGATGACCTTTTGTTTTATCTCTCCTACGCGAGGGTCTTATAAGAAGCACCCGGGGTGTCTTCTTGACGCTTCTCCATGGATTAGTGACGCGTTCAGGGGAGAACTGACTAATTTACGGGTTTATGCGCAAAAAAAAAAAACAGTTACTCAATCATCTCCAAGCAGATCCTACGGTGGCAAGGCAGTATAGATTGGCCAGAGTTGTCAACCAAGGATTGAGATGTTCAAGAATTCATTCTTTCCTAGAACTATCGCAGAGTGGAACTCGCTGTCACCAAGTACAGTAGGGGCATTGTCATTACATAGCTTTAATCAGCTGGTGCATTCATATTACGTCGAAGGGATGGAAGTTATATTTTTTAAATCTATGTAAAGTCATTCACATTAATTTTTCGAGGATTGGGTTAGAGCATTAAATTACGTATTTAGGCCCTCTCTTAATACATTTAGATAAATGTTATACTCCAGTCAACAACAAAAAAATTGGGGGAAATAATAGGATTAATAATATTTTACAGATATTTGTTGTGTTTCATGTTGGACCTAAGTATAAAAAGAATGGTTTTCCCATATGTAAAATAAACAGACAATTACAGAGATAGAAATGAGACTTGACAAAAGATGATTTCAATTCAAAAAATTGTTTATTCATACACCTCCAGACGAAATATTCGCCAGATCCCGTGATATTTACTTCTTCAAGCATCACGTATTATTTCTTCTTCACAATGCTCTGGATCTTCACAATGCTTCCAGAGCAAAATCAGTCCGTTCGAAGAAATTATTACTATAAACGCTACAAGGTTACTTGAAGCAGTTCTCCTTTGAACTCCTGTGACTTCTGAACTAAACAGTTCTGGATGCGCGCGAACTATCCAGAACTGTACCCAATCATGGAAAGTACGGTTTTGGATGCGCTCGGACTATCGAGAACTGTGCCCGAGCATGGTTCTGGATAAAGCACGGTTCTGGATACAGCGTTCCATAGGCTATCCAAAACCGTGCTTGAGTATCCAGATAAAGCACGATTCTGGATGCACCTGGACTATCCAGAACTGAGCCCGTGCGTGGTTCTGGATAAAGCACGGTTCTGGATACAACACTCCATAGGCTATCTAAAACCGTGCCTGAGTATCCATATAAAGCACGGTTCTGCAATGTAAGATTGGTCTCTAGTCCGTTGTTATTGGCGGCGCGGTTGTGTGTCGGAGGACCGGCGGCGACCGTACCAGTACCAGTCCAGGACAGACCCCTCCAGAACGTCGTGCGCCCACGGCCAGCCCGTCACACTTTCCGCCGACACCCCCTCCGGCCCGTCCGGCTCGCTGGTCGGCGCCACGTCCCGCAGGAACTCCGACTGGCCCTCCCCACCGCCGCGCTCCACATGTTCTGGGGAACATAAACAAATGACTGGTTTATTGAACTGAACTGAATTGCACTATCAATCACAAAAGGTACAGAATTGCAGAAGAACTTATATGGGGATCTCATCATAAATTACACTGGCATTCACAAAAACTACAGCTACTTTTTCATTGATTGTCTTTCTGTCTGCCTGTCTGTTTGTTTGTTTGTTTGTTTCTTTGTTTCGAACAACTCCAAAAAAACGCATAGCCTTTAGGCGTAACACACAAGCTCTGTACAGTAAGTACAACCTGCGTAAGATCAGACTGTAATGTTTGATTCCCTCACACCATGAAGCATCTCACAGGCATCTTTGTTAGAACTATATAAACATTGTACAAAGGTACAAATTCAGCCTAAGACTGTTTACTACAACAATGGACAAATCGAACTAGGCAAAACAGTTTTTTGTGTTGCCGATCATGTTTGACCTTTCTTGGAGCTACACAAACATGGCTCAAAGTTTCAAATTCAGCCCAAGGCTGTTAACTACAACAAATTGACCTAGAGAAAGCAAATCTTAGATTATTCAAAAATCACTGTAGTCTTACCGATCATTTTGGATAGGTACCTTTGTTGCAGCTGCAAAAACCCACACTCTGCCGCCGGCAACTGAAGAATAAACACAACAGTCAGCATCCCGACCAACAGACTCACAAAACGACCCATCCCGAAACAGACGACGTCTCTCCGAAATTTTGCTGATCTTGTCAGGTTATATACCTTTCTTATAATCATCAGGAATGTTCAACACGTGCGCTTATGTATGGTGAAGCCCTCCTACTGAGAACTTGGCGGAAAAGACTCAGAATCTCGCAGAATCCTCCGCGTGTCTGCGCTTGGTTTAGTTGATGGGGCAACGGCAAAGGGTATAAGACAAGGATCGGGTCTTCTTTGCACTTCCGATGGTCACTGTCGACGTGTCTCCTTGCCAAGCGCGACAGATATCCTTGAATGTTTCTTACCCTACTCACTGCTCCGAATCTTGTAAAATCCTACACGTGTCTGTGTTTGGTTTTGTTGGTGGGGAAACGGCATGGAGTCTAAGACGACAAGGATCGTGCGTACGTACATGACACATACAATGGTCACTGTCTGATTGTCAAGGGCGGCAGATATCCTTGGATGTTTCTTACACTACTCACAGCTAAGAATCTTGTAAAATCCTAGCCATGTCTGTGTTGGGTTTAGTTGATGTGGAAACGGTGTGGGTTTTAAGACAAGCTAAGTGTCTACGTCTACATGACACATCCGTTGGTCACTGTCTGATTGTCAAGGGCGACAAATATCCTTCGATATATCTAACACTGCTCACTGCTCGCTGTTTTGAATCTCGCAGAATCCTTCACGTGTCTGTGTTTGGTTTTGTTGGTGGGGAAACGGTGTGGGTTATAAGACAAGCTAAGGATCGTGCGTACGTACATGACACATCCGTTGGTCACTGTCTGATTGTCAAGGGCAACAGATATCATTCGATGTATCCAACACTACTCCCTGCTTCGAACCTTGTAAAATCCTACGCGTGTCTGTGTTTGGTTTTGTTGGTGGGGAAACGGTGAGGGGGTGAGACAAGCTAAGGATCGAGTCTTCATGACACATCTTATGGCCACTGCTTCATCGTCAAGGGCGGCAGATATCCTTCGATGTATCCAACACTACTCCCTGCTCCGAACCTTGTAAAATCCTACACGTGTCTGTGTTTGGTTTAGTTGATGTGGCAACGGTGTGGGTTATAAGACAAGCTCGTGTCTACATGACACTTCCGTTGGTCACTGACTCATCGTCAAGGGTGACAGATATCCTTCGATGTATCCAACACTACTCCCTGCTCCGAACCTTGTAAAATCCTACGCGTGTCTGTGTTGGGTTTTGTTGATGTTGAAACGGCGTGGGTTATAAGACAAACTAAAGATCCGGTGTCTACCTGACACATTCGATGGCCAATGTCTCATTGTCAAGGACAAAAGATAGCCTTCGATATCTCTAACACTACTCACTTCTTCAAATCTCAAAATCCTTCGCCTGTCTGTGTTGGGTTTGTTGATGTGGCAACGGTGTGGAGTCTAAGACAAGGATCGTGCCTTCATGGCACTTCCGATTACCATTATCTCATTGTCGTCGGCAATTCAAATCCTTTGCTGTAAGATGTCTTTATTCTGCCCACTCTTAATCTGATGATGATCATCAAAAAGTTCTAGGAAACTAATAATTTTCTTGACTCCACTTCAGATGGCTATTGTCTTATTGTCGTCGGCAGTCTAGTCTAACTCTTACTCTAACTACTTTCTGATGATCCTCAACAAGTTCTAGGAAACTACATAATTTTTTTCACTGCACATCCGAAGTCTCAATGTCGAGGGCAGTTGAAATCCTTTGATTTAAGATGTCTAGTCTAACTCTTACTCTGCCAACTTTCAGATGATCACCAACAAGTTCTAGGAAACTACGTAATTTATTTTTTTCATCTTGGAGGCATCTGGGTAGTCCCTACAACTTTTATGAGCTGATTTCCAAGAAGGAGGCACAGGAAACAAAGCATACTTTGAATTGAAGAAGAATTTTATTGTACGACAATTGTATATGTTTCAACGTATGGCAGTGACTATTGAACATAGTACAAAAAGCAAAGCACAGAAAGGAATTTCAGAGAAGTAAGCCTGGGCTTTTAAATATACATGTATATAATGCGGCAAAAACGCGATGTTTGCCCCATGCGCGGTTCTGGATACGGTATGGACTATCCAGAACGGTGCCTGAGCATGGTTCGGTATAAAGCACGGTTCTGGATACGATGGTGCCTGAACCTGGGCATGGTTCTAGGTAAAAGTCCGGTTCTGGATATGATAAAACCTTAACGCGTAAAAACGCCACCTCGCCTTTACCCCACGTATTGTATATGTGACATGGACACTGGGCATGTAAGGTATACTAGTGTTGATGTTGCTTTTGAAAGAGATCGCGTTACACACCATGCTGTTTAGACAATGACACCATAGCGGGCAATGTGTAGCCTCCAAAAGGCCTTTCTACGGGGATCGGCATCGTAGAAGTAGAATTCGGCAGAACGAGAGTAAAATTGGCCAAAGGAGTCCGGCCACGGACGGTTGTTTCCTTTCCCTCCCGCCAGTCAAACCCCAAGGCGGCCAAACTCCCCTGGCAAATATCCCGCTATATATAGCCAGGGTAGTTAGTCTGGAAAAGACTACACAATGTGTTTGTGGTCAGACGTGACGGAAATTCAACGCCCGCGTGGTAACTGAACAAAAGGTGCGGCTACGATGTCAACGTAGAAACCATAGTCACCTCGCCCCAACGAGTAAACACCTAATAGGTCCTCGGAGCTGTCAACTATTGCCTTTTTTCCGACAAAAAAATCATCTTCTTGAACTTATGTAATTGGAACTGCTGTAGCTGGAGAGCTCTACTACCAAAGGTAAGTCTTATAGCTTCCTTAGAGCACCATTATGCACCAATGAGGAAATGTAAAATTGAGGAAAATTACTACTCTCCAAGCAGAGATTGTGGGGAATGAGCGTTAGCTTTTTTTATATGGCCGTTTTTGGTGCTAATCCCACCAACGTCGGTGGCCGGCGACCTTCTTTGGCTAATGGATACTGCCTGGCCAATTTGATACTGTCTTTTTGCCACCAAAAGGGATCTGCTTGGAGATTCGAAAATTATGTCTTGAGGGGTTTTCAATGTACAGTTACGTCGTACACCCAATTGACACTAGCGAAACCATGTTTGGAAACGTGCATTAAGAAAAATACCTAACTAAATCTACAACCGCTCTAGACCAAATGCATATAGTCTCACCTGTGTTGATTTTTGGCAGGAAAAATTTGTTACTTAGTATACGCTCTAAATTATCGTAACAAACCTTGTAAGTTGACCTGCCTTATTTATTTCAGTAACAGACTGGTCTTTTTTTTCATATATTTAACAACCGAAAGGAAATGATGAATTATCCACACAAAGTAGTGACCTTTGGATAAATTAGCTGAATTTTGTCAAAATTCCAGAAACCTGTTTTTGTTTGATTTTGCCAACGATATATTATGCAATGACATTATCTTCGAATTCTGCAGTTCTAATGGCGGCCTTAGCGACAGAAGCTGGTGCTAGACGGGATAGTGTCATGTTGAAACCGCTCAGAGCTGGACCGAACCGACCGCCGGCTGTGCCGGCACAGCCCAGTAATTTGCTTTCCTATATTGATTTATGGGAATTATGTCAGAACAAAGTGGCCGAAAGTCATATGCCTGAGTTAAAAAAACACACATTGGCAGGGTAATCGAACCTGTAAAGTGTTCATTTAGACCTAAATAAAAGAAACCCTATACAGGAAAAGCATGCGTGAATTCAACCAAAACATTGAG
>NW_017803898.1:2193543-2211389 GCF_001625305.1 Branchiostoma belcheri | reverse complement strand
ACTTTGATGTCAGATAGCGTCCGAACGGCTCGCGCTAGGGTCACCAAACTTGGTGACTTTTCCTAAAATATTGTTAGCAACAATTTTATATTAGTGGAATAAGATCATGATTTAGGGGGTTGCCATGGCAACGGGTTTCTGACGGGCATTGTTTGCTAAATTTAATAATTTTCGTTTCTAATACAATCTTATGGGTTTTATGTCAAGTTACACATGGTTTCTAATATTAACAATATCTCATGTAATTGTATGTACATTTTATCATTAAAAATGCATAATTTATGCTAATTTGATGACCTCGTTGACCAAAATCCAAGATGGTGGACCACGTCATCAGATCAGCTATAAACAGGTTATTCTCCTTAAAATGTCATAAATATTTCCACTTCTTTTTACAAAAAAAGGTTCATATGAACGTCTTTAATCTATTTTCAATGTATTTTAGCCTTTATCTTGAAAAAAAATTATTTTTCAAAATTCAAGATTGATGATCCAAGATGGCTTACATGGCTCCTCATGCTTAGATATGCATGAGGTCATTTTATGACGTCACTGGTGTTGCTATGGGCAACATAAGTCTTAGTACACCCTACTATTCTATTATAATCACCTTTTGCTAAAGTTATGTAGTATACCATTGAGTTTTTAGGGAATACCATATCTATACGGTTTTGGCCAATAAAATCACAATAATGACGTTATATTACGTCCCCTCCAACCACGTAGTGTACACGATGAAGGACCTGTACGAGGCAATCCTGCAGAATAACGAGAGACTCGCACTGAGGATTCTTAGCGAACACGCGGAGTATGCAACCATGGCCTGCGAAGACCCAGATCACTACGGTATTGATAACCTGCTCTATTTGCATTTTGATGTGTTACCGATTGTACAGTGTGTGGTATAGAGGTGAGACGCTCTACCTTTGGACCAAGACGTTTGGTGTTCGAATCCCGACCGTTATTGTTGTAGGGCCCGAGATGTACGATACTCAGTACGGTAGCTATAGATACGTTGAGAAGAGGAGATGCAAAGTAACACATCATAATGAGACCATTCTATCAACTTTTTCAGGAGAGTCACCGCTGCACCTGGCCATTTTTAACGGAAACCTGACGCTGGTCAAGAAGCTGGTGAGCCGAGGGGCGGACCCGAACGCGCGGTGCACCGGGACAAGATTCTCACATGCCAAGGGTACGGAGGAGGACGTTCTGTGTTACTACGGTGAGCTGAGGACTTTTGCAGCATACCATTCTAAAACATCATTTATAACACTGCGAAATAGAATGCTTCTGTATTCCACAGCGTGATCCATCCCAAAACATATTTTAGAATAGTGACATCGAGTGAAACGCTTGCTGTATTCTAAAACGTGATCTACTAGTATTCCATTTTTTTTTCAGTTGCACGTGGTCAGAACGTGCTATGCCTGCGCAAAACCCGGATGATAAGACGGGACGCCATCCTTATTTACGCGAATACAACTTTAAATGGGACGCTCTGCCGAAGTGCTATGAACAACAGATAATGGGTTTGGCTCAGGCGCAGACACAGTGCGTTCTTCTGACGTGCTTCTTTCAGTGCTGTTTTTGTACATAAAACATGGATAGGGTTAACTAACTTATTAATATAACTAGGTTAGCTACATATTCTGAATTGTCATGAAGATGTTAAGAAATTATACCACGAGATGCAACGTAACGCAACTTTGTCTTTGAAAAATATACGAGAAGTGTTACTGATAGTTAGCTTTATGTTCCTACACTTGCAGGAGAGTACGCCCTTTCACTTGCAGCCTGTCTGGGTATGGAGAAAATTGTCGAGTATTTGGTGAAAAAAGGCGCTCGGCTGGACAACAAGGACACAGAAGGTGCTCTCTTTAGCTCTATTTATTCAAGAATCGTGGCCTGGCTATATTAAGACCAGGCACGGTTTTGGCTAGTCTCTTACATTTGTCCCAGGCGCTGACTATCCAAAACCGTGAGCATGGTTCTCTCTCTCTTTGTGTGTGTGTGTGTAAAGAATATACAGTACGTAGTTTTGATTTTGGTTGTTATAACATCCATTTAGGAAACACAGTTCTGCACGTGCTGGCCAGCATGGAACAGACTGACGCGTCTATGGCCATGGTCAAACTGGTGTTGAAACTCAGCCAGGTACGAAGGCCCATGTGGACATTTTCTTTCTGAGATCGAAAAAAAAACATCTGACATAAAAACACTAAAGGCAAAGTACAACAATAAAGATCTCAGCCTGGTATATAGCTTTTACAAGTTTGCGTTATTTTCTAAGTGTAAAGATACCTACAAATTTCTAGTCTTAGAAACCTACAAATTTATCTACTGAGGATGACTTTACCCAGGGGACGGAGAGTCTGGAGACGATCGAGAACAAAGAAGACCTCACTCCGGTTAAGCTGGCAGCAACTAGCGGTAATCTGGAGGTAGGAACATCCACAATGACCTTGTTTCTCGTTCTGTAATTCGTATCTCTGCGTTTAGATATATACAGTATATATCTCTTACTTCACGTACGATGTTCAACGATGCAAGATTCATCCAATCAAATTGGCAGAGGCTAACGGTAAAATAGAGTTAGACAACCAGAGTGTTGTCCTATATCGTCGCAAAAAGGGTAAAGAGGTGAAGTCTGCCATAGCTGACTGCTTTGTTGATGTTTCATTTTCCGAACGAAATCTGGCCCTTGCCACACAGCTCACACAGTCACACAGACTTTTAGATGTTCCTGTTTCACCTAGACCAGAGCTACAAACACCACGTGCTATGGACGTACAGCCCTAAGTTTCCGAGCGTTTGTATAACCATGTGTGTTCTGTTCACCTGCTATGCAGATGTTCCAGTTCCTCATAGACCACAGCCATAGGCACTGCGTCTTGTGGAGGTACGGCCATGTCTTCGAGTGTTTGTACGGCCTGTCTGATATTGACATACCTCCTACCGATGATGCAACTTTGACAGTCAAGCGTGGATACAGTCTACTGGAGGTTGCGATCTACAGTGACATACACAGGTTCTACACTAACATCAAGGTAAATGCAATCTTAGACGTACTTGTATCACAAGCAACATCCCAACAGACCCTTCAAAAGAGGAGGATAGGCCTTTGGCGTGGGACCACTATTTTTTTCTCCCCATCCTCAGCTGGTGGCTGGCAAGAAATAGCTCCAGTCATTATTGATCAGAGGATAGTAATTTTCCATCAATTATGCAAATAAGTCATTATGTAAATGAAGACTATCTGCAAACGTTCCCGTCGTTCTCATCTATATGTCAGTGTGTTTCATAGCCCTATTATCGAAAACAGATTTATACAAATGCCTCATTAATCATGCAAATTAAATCCTAATTTGCATAATTGTAATATTGTTATATCAAGCAGCACTTAAACTACCTACATTCAAATGACGATCCGTCAACCGGTTCTCAAACCGTCCTACAGTTGATAAACATCACGTGACTTCTTTCCGAGCAAAAGAGTTTCCATCTAACCATCTAAATTTGATGACCCTAGCATCTCCAGATGGCGAGATATAAAACCGGAAGTTGCGCTGCAGTATCAAGGGAAGACACTAGGGGGCCCAAAATCTAATAATTACTAGTTATCGTCACACCCTACCAACACACCAAGTATATATGAAATCAATCAATCCAGCCAGCCAGCCAGCCGTTTTCGCTATGCACACAAACTCCGGAAACGTTAACATAACCTTTTTGGCGTAGGTAAGAGTAGTTTATCAATACTAGTATTACGTGTAGACCTACGTTTCAACCTGGCATGTTTAATCGTTGCGCTTCCAGGCCGACCAAATGATCCAAGCCACGCCTATTAAGCAGTTGCTGGAAAAGAAGTGGAGGCGCATGCGGAAGTGGTTCTGGGGGTTCGCTGTGGCTTACCTCATTCACATCATCATCTTTACCGCGTGCTACTTGCACAGGCCACTGAGGAGTGTGGAAACGGTCCTGAATAACGGGACACACAACGTCACATTGGTGCACGTGGAAAAACTATCCAGGCAGGTAATTATAAGTTTTGTATTTCTTTTCATGATTTACTTTACTAACGACATTAATCACCATCCAGTTTTTTTCACTATTCGAGATTAACGTAATACATGTTTGGAAAAAAGAAATAAAGTTATTAAGTTAGTTAACATAAAAGAAGTTAATAAAAAGGTTAATTGATATCCCACTCATTCCAGGAGTGGTACGAATCGCCTGGGCTTGAGTTCGGAAAGAGGATCACAGCGGGGATCATAGGAATTTTAATTACAGTTATGGTATTTGAGACATTCGAGGTAGGCAAATGCTGTTTCAAATTCTCTCTTTCTCCACCTCTCCCCCTTATCACTCACTCTCCCTCTCTCTCTCTTTCTATATATAGCAACATATAGCTTCATATATTTGTGCTAAATGTAGCTTCATCTAGCTATACGTACTAACACAAATACATACAAATGACATATGTATATGCTAATATATATCTATATCTACATATATCTATATCTGCATATATCTATCTATATCTATCTATCTATCTATCTATATATATATATATATATATATATATAGAGAGAGAGAGAGAGATACGTTAGTGGCGTTGCTCATACTAATTTGTTATTTGTCTCAGAGATGTTACTTCATGCTAAAGCATTATTCAATGAAGACAGGGACATACTTCTTTGGCTACGGAGTCGGCAACGGACCCTTCCAGTTTGTAAGGTACCTTAAAACCGATACTAGATTATCCTAACTCAACCCCTGCAACTAAAAGATTACTTATTACTGGTTCTTATGGAGGCTCTGCTGAAATATTTTACGTTGACTATTTGAAGGATATCTCATTCAAGTAACATTCACATCAAGGCTGTGAGCTGAAAGTCGTATTTCTTCTTCTTCTTCTGAAGTACCCTCGAACGACCCCTGTACAGGTATCACTGAGGGGGGGGGGGGGCGGTACACGGGTTATGGCAGGGCGGCTTTCTACTAAATATTGTACGAGGGTTTACTTCTGGCGTAGATAAAGGTACATAAAGAGAGGTTTATGCATTACTTTTTCTTCTATTACAGCATTGTGTACTATATTGCAGTATCGTATGCGACTTTACCTTGGTATGTGTATACCGAGCCCCCAGATTCGATTATGGCCATTGCACTTGTGTTCGGATGGACGTTGCTGCTGTACTTCGCGCGGGGCATCAAACATCTGGGGCCGTTCACGGTCATCATTTTTCGGGTACGTATAAGTAAGTTGTGACATTTGCCACTCTTCTTCAAAGTCACTTAATGAAATTAGTCGTTCATATCCTTGTTGTTGACAGTATAATGCATAAAGATGACAGGACAGAGACAAAGTGACTGCGAAGTTAGCCACAACTTTAATATATTATCGCAGTTACTTTTACATTGAAAAATAAATTGTGAATTCATAACACATTCATTCACAAAATAGTGTCAATCAAAACTCCCATCGCAGAAGAAAGCAAAGCAGGACACATATATCTAAAAGTGTTCTGTTTCTGCCATGTAGTTTTGTGTGGCTAACATAATTTTAAAGTCAAAGGAACAGAGCAAACTACCGCGAAGAATTAAAAGTTGTTTAGCATTGTCAGGAAGGTTGAAATTGACTCTGTATCCAAGAATCGGCTAAAAAAACTTGCTGAAGATGACTGAGCGCTGGTTGCTGATGTTCTTCTGGATGTTACTGCTGTACTGATCGCCGGAGCGCTTACTGTCATTATTCAACAGTTTACGTAGCCAAAAGGGTTACTCACCTTCGTTCTTAACGGAGTAAAGGCCAGAAGGGAGTGCTATATTCCGTCAGACATTAAGTGAAAATACATATTACTGTACAGTGTACAGTTGAATACCCATTATGTGCACAAGTCTTACAACGCATCGAATCCACGACAAACTCCACAAATACCTTTTAAACTATCCCAGAATGCATTGTGCTATGTTACAGACTTAATTTCGGGGCGATAAGTAAAAATCGTTTTGTTTCGTGTTCTTTGATATCTTACTACCAATTGGGTTTCTTGGCGTTCTTATCGCCCCTCATAAATTGGGGTTCGCCATGGGAGAAAATGATATTGATATCGCTTTACAAACATGCGTACAAGCTAAATTCTATAAAAAAACGTCGGCTAATTATGTATTTATTAAAGCATAATCCATGGGAAAATTACACTTCTTTTGGGCCTTTAGTACTCCTTTAAAGCCTGAATGGACTAAATCATACTGATACTTTACATTTACTTCTAGATTCTCGTGAGAGACATCGGTCGATTCTCTTTTGTCTATGTTGTCTGCCTCGTTGGATACACCGCAGGTGGGTGATCAGATGCATCGACTTATATCGATATAACTATGCACTTTGGCAATCTTGTGGAAGCTTATAACTTACATATACCTCTTCGTGTTTTTTAAATGTATTTCATCTTTATATATATATATCATATCTGTGATAGAGATACAATGTATGTCGTTATTTAAAGCATGTGGGCGTTGCTGTCTAAATGAAAGCTTGTAATATTGATATAATAAATGTTTGAAATACAGAAATGTTGTAGGTCTTTAAAGACAGTATTATTACCCACTATCATGCTGAGACAAATTTACGACTTGTTTTCCAGCATTTTACATCACGTTTGAGCAGGCCAAAGAGGACTTGGAACAGTTCCGTAACCTCGAGAACACCATGATGACCCTGTTCAAACTCACTCTCGGCTTGGAGGACGTCACACTCACAGTGCTAAACAAAGCCCCAAATCCCGCCCTGGCGATCTCCCTGTATGTCAGCTTTCTCATCTTCTCCTTCCTACTGATGGCGAACATGCTCATTGCGATGATGGGGGAGACACTGAGCATGTACTCGGACGGGTGGGAGAACCTATGGGAGTTACAGGTACAGCGTGCACATTGCTTATACTGTAACTAGACAAGGAAAAAAGGAGAAAACAAATAGTTGCCCGCTGTGGGTTCTTCTTGTGATTCGGTGTGATGCGCGCTATTTCAATTGCACCCAAAATTGATAAATATAGTCACAGGTAAATCTAGTAAACCTTTGCCAAAGGCAAACATAGACACTTTCAATCTACCCATTTTATGCCCCAACTCCATATCTATGTACCTAGGCCAATATAAAGTTATAGCATTTTAGAAAAGAGAGAAAGAATTGTGATAGACAGAAATGTGTAATGTGTTATGTAGTTTTAGCTTTCAGCAATAGATTATTCAGGAATAGAATTGTCACCCTTGCTATACATTGTGACATGTACCACTGTCGAGCAACAAAGATCATTCATTATTACAACTTTCAAAATTTCTGTTCTGTTTCCACATTATTTCCAAGCGTGCTTACCTGATCATTCAGTACGAGCAGTCTTACCACGCCTACCTGCGGATCGTCTTCTACTTTCTTCCGCGGCCGGAACTGAAATATTACTTACTACGGCTCTTAGGGGAGTACGTGGACATGCCTGGGATCGATCCCAAAACGCGATACCTCAGGTAAGGCTGATGCAGTAATTTGTAAGTTTGATTTTTAATGAAATTCCAGCATGATACAAGACAAAACTGATTCAATTGTTTGTAATTCATAGAAAATTGGACGCGGATAGAATCTAGTAGTACAATTGATTTGTTGAGCATCCAAACATTATACATGTATTATTGGAAAAGAAGAGTTCCGCCATCTTATATATATACCTTCAGAAGATGATGTTAACATCTACGCTTGACAAATAGTAACTATTTTTCATCGGTTATGCGAATAAAATTCTCATTTGTATATATATATATATATATATATATGTGTGTGTGTGTGTGTGTGTGTGTGTGTCTATAATATGCAAATGAGAATCTTATTTGCATAACCGATGAAAAATAGTTACTATTTGTCAAACAATAATATGCAATATATGTATATCTTGAGTTTTCGTGGAAAACCACTTAATATGCATACATGCAAATGCTACCTAAAACATAACTTTCCTGACAAAGGTAATGATTCCAATGAATCAATCAATCTATATTAATTACATGTATAGTTTTTTTTTTCTTCTTCTTGTGGATTAGGGTGAAGATTCGGGGCAAGCCTAAGAACGACAGTGAAGTCAAACTCTCGCGACGTTTCCCACCGACAATGAATTTCATAGAGGCAGCAAATCTGCAGACCGAGGACCGACCGAAAACTCGTAACCTACTGCAGCGGTTGTCTCGGAAGAAAAGAGTTAGTTCTTCATGGCCAGTCTAGCGTGTTTGTTTCTGTTCTAGTGTTTTAGTGATTACTTGTGTTTACACACCTACGCACTCATACTTTTCATTGACATTACATTGACAAAAATGAAAATTGAGTGTATAATGATGAGGATCATGAAAAGGCAACAGCAAAATATGTTAAATTTTTAATATATCCGTGGTGTTGCTATGTGTTATGGCATGCGTTGCTATGCAGAGTGGATACTTGTGTGGTTTATTGGAAATAATTTGTAGTTCATTAGAGACAGTGTGATATTTTGGAAACTACTAGTATGTCTATTTTAGTGGAAATTGTGGGGTGTATTAGAAACGGTTTAAAATGCGCGGTATATATTGTAAATAATGTGTGGTATATTGGGAAAAGGGGGTATATTGTACATAATGTGTGGTATGTTACAAACAATATGCAGTTTATTAGAAACTACTTTGTAAATTATGTGTTCTGTGTTCTGCATTGGCAACGATGTGTCGAATATTATAAATAACGTGTATTATATTAGAAATAATGTGTGGTTTATTGGAAATAATATGAGGTTTATGGGAAACAATGTGTGGTGTATTTTACACAATCTGTGGTATTTTGTAAACAATGTGTGATATATTGGGCAATGTGGGCCATATTTGAAAAATGGTGTTGTTTATTGAAAACAATGTGTGGTACTCGTATAATGGAATCGATGTGTGGTATGTATATTGGAAACAATGTGTGGAATATATTGTAAAATGTGTGATATATATTGGAAAATGTGATATATATATATATATTGGAAACTGTGTAATATACAAGTATATTGGGAAAATGTGTGATATCTTTGAAAATGTGTGATATCTTTGAAAATGTGTGATATCTTTGAAAATGTGTGATATCTTTGAAAACATGTTATATCTATATCTAGGAAAATGTGTGATATCTTCGAAATATGTTAGAAATATATAGAAACATTGGAAAATGGTGTGGTTTATGGAAATAATGTGTGGTTTATTGCAAACTTTATGGTATATTGGAAACTATGTGTGGTATATTTTATTGTAGCAACATGTGATATATTGGAAACATTGTGTGGTTTATTGGCAATGTGGGTTTCATTTGAAAATTTTTGGGGTATATTGGAAACGATATGTGCTCCTTGGAAATTGTGGCGTTATTGGAAACTCTTCTAGCAGCCCTTCTCACCATTACGTCACTGCTGACGTCAGCATCATCGTCAGTTGCCATGGACACCGAAAACGTTCGATCTGTCAGTTTTGTTCCAATAAACGTCCCCAATATTAGTCTAGTCTACTAGTCTCATGTACGCATGTGTACTGAACGTTGGGTAAAGAGAGGGAAACACTATGGATAGAGAAGCGAGAAAAGGCAGTGTTGTTTACACTCACACTCACAGCATATCTACATCCGCGTGCTGAAAACATCCGCGTGTCAATTCGACTAAAGGTGCTGCTCTGCTGCTGAACAAAAGTAGGATGTTTTTTACTCTCTAGCCAAGGAGGTTGAAACCGCTCATTGCCTTTAACGTGTAACGTTTAGAAAGTATATCTTATACCATATCTTCAACGGATTGTTAGGTGCATACGATTTTTTAAAAGTATATGTTAGACCGAACTGCACAACAGGTTGCAACAATCAGTTTTCATATCTTACGGGTAGACTGATAGCTAAGCACGTTTTCTGTAAAAACACCATCTTGTGTATACCATGATCATGAATTATTTGATGTTGGGGTTTCTCGCTGTACTGGTGGCACCGAGCACAGGAGAACCGTTTCCAGAAATATGTTTTGTCAGAAATACCTTTGGCGGCAAAATTCACTGCCCAAAGTCGAACGCAACAAGTTTCCCTACCTGGGCACCTTTTGCTGTGAATGACGTCCATCTTCAACAGAACCGCATTCGCAGCGTTCATAACTTATTCGCCCTCCCTTATGTCACCATGCTTAACCTCAGTCGCAACCTTATCTCAGCATTTCCATGGGAATCTCTGAAACACACGCCGCATCTTGGCAGACTGGACTTGTCACACAACCTAATATCTGCAATCAGGCTGGACCTGGCCATCGGCGGGCCAAAATCTCTCTGGATGGTCAACATTGCCTACAATAAACTGACCACATTCTCACAAGCAAACCTGGCCATGGGGGTCGGGTCTAAGACTGTACGTGGATGGAAAGGGATTTACTACATGGAAGGCAACCTTCTTCACTGCGACTGTCGCTTGTACTGGCTGGCAGAGATCGCACGAGAGTTTGAAGACTGTTTCCCGACTCGGTGTGTTACGGGTCCGCTTCATAACAGCTTTAGAAGAAACGGTATTTATACATGTCGAAGCCCTGAGAACATGAAAGACCTCCCCATACACACGGCAATCGTATCTGCCTGTTCTACCGACCAGAACCAGACGACCAGCAGTGCCGGTCCCAAAAGTACCGACGACGGTTTTGATGCTACTTCTCCGCTTTTTCCAAGCGAATCAGAACAGCCCAGTCCTGTATCTGTGACCTCACAGACAATTGCAGTGGCAAACATCACCAACTCAAGTGCTCAGCAAATCTCTCATGCACCCAGAGCGGTGAGCATCAACATGCAAGCAGCCGCGTTGGTAACGTTAGCAATGGGGAGCATTTTTTTGGCCATTTTACTACTCTGGCGCCGACGGCGAATTTTTCAGTCAGAGTAAAATCTTTGTAATATCCAAACAGATCTGTCGGTGGCTGCATAAGACAGTATCAAATTGTCCGGGCAGTATCCATTGCCCCCCCCCCTTCGGTGGCTAATGGACACTCCTCTGGCCAATGGATACTGCCTTGCCACCGTATGATCTGCTTGGAGAGTAAAATCTTTGATCATCAACAATCTCATGCGTGGGCTAGTCAGACACTCCGCCAGAAACAAAATTGAAATGTGGGCTGACTTTCAAATTCATGACACCGCTAGCATGCGTTTCAATGCATGAATTTTACTATCAGACATATCTACTGCATTCAGACGTGATCTCAGTGCTGTACAGTGGTTTGAAACAGCTGCATTGTGAAAAATATTGTGATGTGAAAAAGTTGTACACTCTTCAAGACACTCTTGAGGCCCACTTTCCTGTAGTTCTGTAATGTACCGGTAGAAGTCGCTTTTGCTTTGCAATCCACGATGTTAAACTTATAAGTTACAGCTTTAGGCTACACCCCGTATTTCAGGGACTAGAGAATACAAAAAATTGCTGTGAAAAGACTTATCATTTAAGATCGACTCAACCTTGACAAACTGCCCATACGATGGGGAAGTGATATTGTTTGTTGTAGAGAAGAGAAAAACAGAATATCTGATATCATTAAATGCAATAGGAAACACATTTTCTGTACTATACATGTTATGTATTACATTGTATCTCTATTGTTTGTATTGATTCATTTACTGTTTAAGTGTTATTTCAATAGTCATTGTTGATTTTTTTAGAGAATAATTAAATGATTGGATGTCAATTCGTCAATGTGTAAATACATGTGGCCGACATGTAACTTTAAAGACCAGACAGGTCTACACTTCATGTGATGTCACAAGTGTCCTCGACGCTGATTGGTCAAACGGGAACCATAAATCTCTTCGCGTGCAAACAGTCCTGAAACTAGGCCAGCTGACGTTTTATGGTTTCCGGCGACAAATAAAAGCGTTTGTGGCTTGTCCTAAACCTTAAATTTTACCGTCTCTTAAACTGTCTCGTGGTGTGAACTAGAGGTCATGGTGACCTTGAAACGCGAATGTACCGTATTTCTGGCCTGATGCCCGCAGAAAGTCGGGTTCAGTGGTTAGCTGGTCTACTGTATGGTTCCATGACTGACAGGGCTTTCCCCATAGGGACAATGCATAGCCAAACCTTTGAAATGGTACACGTTGAAAAAAAAAAAGCTGTTGAAATGCACGTGTTTTTCTTATTGTCAAACGTAAAATAAGAATGATGATCAAACTCTTTAATATATACGCTGAGACTACCCAGAACCATGGCTGGGCCTAACCCTAACCCATCCAGGCATAGAACTACATGTAAATAGGCACGGTTCTGGGTACGATAGAGACTATTCAGAACCGTGCCTGATCCTAACCCTAACCCATTCAGGCATAGAACTAGATAGGTACGGTTCTGGATAGTAGAGACTATCCAGAACCGTGTCTGATCCTAACCCTAACCCATTCAGGCATAGAACTAGATAGGCAGCGTTTTGGGTACAATAGAGACAATCCAGATCAGTGCCTGGTCCTAGCCCTGTGCCATTCATTCAGACATATATATATATAGAACTAGACAGGCAGGGTTCTGGATAAAATATGCCCCAATATCAAGTACAAATCACGTACGGTTCGTAAAAAACAACAGATGTTTCCCCTGTTTCGCCAAAAGGCACGGCCAAGGGTACGTTCCAGGGTTCCGGAATTCCCTATACAAATACAGAGCAGTTCTGAACCTGACCTGGACGTCCCTGAGGTCACCCGGGTCAATGACCTGCAGTAGTCCTTTTCCGGTCAGTGACCTCTAGCCATCCCTTGTTGCTAAGCGACTGTCTAGGTTTGAATACATGAATTAAAGCAGTTTGTTCTTAAGGTGTAAATGTCCACTATAGTGTCCGGTTTGGTCAACAATTATTGTTGACTCTCGCCTGTACTGTTTGACCTGCAAATATGTACCACGTAGAAAGCTTCTACAGGTGTGAGAGGGTCTGCATGGGGGGTCTTGTAAATTTAGGAAGAACAATGGCCAGCAACGCGTAATGCTCCTGTCTTTAAATCTGTTAAAACTAGTTTTAGTCTATTGTCTAGATATTAACGTTAATGAATCCAATGTAATTTCAGGTCGGCAAAACAAAAAAAAAAAAAAGAATATTCTGGATGACGAAATCTGTCTGAAATTGACATTGTCATTACTTCAATGTACCACATTTTCATTGTCATTTTATACTTTGAAATAGCCCAAAAATAAGGTACGTGAGGAGGCCCTTTACTTTTTGGGTCCAACTTTTAATTAACATGGAACCTACCACATCTAGAAAATGACCAAAAATTGACTTTAAAAATCCAATTTTGCTGGCCTTAAATCTCTTTGTATGTTAACTTTATGTTTGTTACATAGAATGAAATGAAATACTAAATTTTTTTTTTAAGTTTAAAAAGATATCTTCGTATCTTAACTAACCCTACACACGTGTCTGTGCACAAGACGAGTTTAACACACACACAGCTCCAAGGTTAGTTTATAGCGAAGTGTCTTAGTTTCCAGGTCAGTCGTAAGTCACCCAACCAAGGACACATGGGGGGGGGGGGGGCAAAGTACAAGGTCGGCTCTTTTTCATGACCCTACCTGCCATAGTTACATCATTGTACTCAGTAACGGTACAATGCTAGGCTCTACCAGACTACCTACGCTGGCTATATATAGGAGAATATTTGCCAGGGGAGCTTGGCCGCCTTGTAGGTTTGACTGCGGCCGCGCAGTTAACAAAGAAAGTACTAGTACCTCCCCGCTACCGGACTCCCTTGACCAATTTTACTCTCCTGTTTGCCGAATTCTACTATCCGTATTCGCATAGAAAGGCCTGGTGGAGGCTAGTACAATACCGCGAACATTATTTAGGCACAGGTCTAAAACACTAGAACAGTAACTTGAATAGACGAACGCCCAAGTGTATAACTTTATCCTTTTTTACCTTTACTAAAATTGTTTCTATTCCGTCATTCATTCAATTTCGTTTAACCAATCTCTCATTCATTCATTTCATCATTCATTTCAGTTTCGTCCCCCTCTCCCTCGTTTCATCATCCTTTCGCGTCCTTCGATCTGTCGTTCTCATGATGTATTGAGTTTAAATACGTCCCAAGGCCCCCAAGCCTCAGAATAGTCACGCGTCGCAGCCATCAAGGCCAACAAGGCCCCGTAGGGCAATGTCTGGAGTTCGAGGTTACCAACGGTCAATGCACTGCAGTGACCTCCGGAAATTCCCGCCATTTTTCACACACAATTAGAGAAGTGTATTTTCTGTGGCAGCTTTTCTTGTGTCAGGAGAGAAAACTTTAGGTTCGATCGGTGCTCCTAGCGGATGCTTTCAGTACTGCAGCTGTTTGTCCCTTTCTTTCTTTCTTTTAAAACTCATATATTCGTAGCATTAAACATGATATTAGTCTTCAGCCATATAAGATGACTGTTGCGTCTTTTGTGTTACGGGAATTTAGAGGGTCTCTTTGAGTGTTTCCTTATTTTTCTTGTCTTATGTCATTGAAATTATAAAAAAAGAGGTATTATAAAAACATTTACTGTACTACGCTACCCTGTAAATTCCTAGGTCTTCACACTATTGGCACAGACGGTATCAAACGCGCAACGAACTCAAGTTACCTTCCAATGTAATTAGTTTCCCATCCTCCACTCACCAGATATCCACAGCTACGCTCATACTGTCACGTCTGTCACATCAGTCGAAAACAACATGTGGTTTTAACAAAACCATGAAAAAATTCATTTGACGTTTCATTTATTATCCATCTACGTGCATTCTTCCTCTAACTTGCACGTAGCACTACAGATAATACAGATTTGACCCCCCCCCCACACACACCGTTTTAAATTGATCGTCACTTAGACACACAGTGTCCGTATGAACATAGAGGTTACCTCCATGGTATGAACTACAGAAAAAAACATATCGGTTTCTTTTCACCCATTCTAACCATATTATACGCCCATGCACCAAAATATCCCAAACAAATGTCTTAACAAGTAACAACAAAAACGACACGAATGAAATGTCCTGCGCCAGACGCACTACATGCCGTCCCACACGTAATTTTGCACAGGTCGCTGAGATTTAACAATACGCCTTGGCCCTACCTATTAATGTGTGTAAAAGTGTCGGAGTCAACAAGAGGTGAAACCAGACACCTTGCAGAAAAACAACCTGAACAGGTAACCATTGTGACGTCACTGGGACAGGTGTGTGCCACGTCCCAAACACGCTTTGGACCATTCTATTGTAGGAAAACTTTCAGGGGTTTTAAAGTCCAGGACATGTGTAGTTCTATTACTCTTCAAGCAGAATTTTAGGTGTTTATGTCAAGCTTTCTTTCTTTATACTGTTGTTGTTTTGTTTCTGTGGTCTATTGGATACTACCTTGCCAATTTCATACTGTTAATATCTGCTTTAAGAGACTAACGCTAGCTTAGCCTCTACCGGGTTTCAGAAGTGGCCGAAAATAGTAGAAATTGGCCAAATAGACAGATAATATGCCATAAGCAAGAGGGGAGTTGGTCCGCTCAAGTGGTAGAGTTTGGCGAACTGCCAGCCTTAAAGCCTGTTAGAGGCCAGAACTACATGTAGTGGCCCTGTCAACAGTCTGGCATCCAGGCTAGAGCAAATACTAATCTCCTTGCAGATCCTAGGGTGGCCAGGTAGTATCCATTGACCAGAGTGGCGTATTGGACCCTCTCTGACCAATGGACACTGCCTGGCCAGTTTGATACCGTCTTTTGCCACCCTAGGATCTGCTTGGAGATTACATGATCCAGGCTAGAGCAGGGGTGACTGATCTCGTAGCAGATCCCTCTCGGTGGCAAAAAAAAGTGTATCAAATTGGCCAGGCAGTATCCATTAGCCACAGAAGGTCACCGGCCACCGACGGGTGGGGGTAGCGACAAAAAAAAGGCCATATATAAAAAGCTAACGATCATTCCCCCACAACATCTGCTTGGAGAGTAGGGTGACTGCTCTGCCCAAACGCAGCTGTTGTTTGCCGGGGGGAGGGAGGGAGGGGGTGTGATATCCGTCCTGCCCAGTCAGCGGGGTGTCTAGCCTCACGCCAGGTCTAGACGGGTGACCTTCCGTGACCCACTGACCTTGGCCCAGTAATGACGTCAAGGTCAAAAGTACGAGGACGTTTCCGGTGGAAATATGAGAACAAACAGCCATGATTTGTTGTTTTGAAATATTGCAGATGATGCAATATTTACTGAAATATCAAAACAACTGATATGAAAATACGAGATTGCTAAAACGTATAAATACATGTATATCCAATGCAAGATACGATAAATTTAGCCAGGGACATATTTTAAGATAGGAGATATTGGTTATAATTTTCGGATCTGCGCTTTTTATGATATTACGATTGAAATATTAATATGAAAACAAACCCAATTGCAATTCCTAAAATCTATTCCAAGCATAGTCATCACTGTTACACAGTAGTGAAGTAACCGTGACAGAAAGAACTGAAGAGAATCATAAGTCAAACATTCGTCTCTTCTTTCCCAGAAAAACAAGTAAAAATTTTTGACACAAAGTGTTGACGTTCACCAGACACACAGTAGATCACTGTTGGGATCAAAGTCACGTGCAGTCTCGCGTGACTTGAGAGTTGTTTACATGTTCGAGAGGAACCCTGGTGGGCGGGAACGTGCCTTACCGCACGTAACCATACGCCGAGCCCGATAGCCAAACCACCGTAGGCTCCCCGGTATCTCTGCGGTGCTGGGAGTGCCGCCTGCCCGCCCAGGCCGGCTGGAAAAAATATAGTCTCTACCAGGTTTCTGAAGCGGCTGGAAAGAGTAGAAATTGGCCTAGTAAACAGATAACATGTACGTTATCTTTATATTTGTCTAATAGTAGCAACTGGCCTTCTAAACAGATAACATGCATGTTAATTATCTGTCTATAAGGCCGATTTCTACTCCTTCCAGCCGCTTCCGAAGCCATACTACTACTACTACTGGTACTGAGACTAGGATGTGTGTGAGAAAGGCTCAGTAGGACTGGGGCCAGTAAAACACTCAGGCTAGCATGTGGGGTATAGCAATGGAGCAATAAATTTTATACCTGCGTATTATCTATACGGCTCTCATGTGTAGCCTCTAGCGCTGGTCGAGGCTATAGATTCTGTGTGCGTCCCTGATTTCCTTTAAGTGGAGAGAGAAAGAGGGAGAGAAAGAGAGATGAAGGGAGAGATGGATGGAGAGAGATAGAGATGGAGAGGGTGAGAGTTTGGGTGCATGAGAGAGAGAGAGAGAGAGAGAGAGACTGAATGATCACCATGTCAGATCAATACATTCCTCTGTCATACACACACACACTCACACACACATATGCACATGTAGAGAGAGAGAGGGAGAGAGAGAGAGGGAGAGAGAGAGAGGGAGAGAGAGAATGATAAACAAGTTAAAATCAATACTATGCTCCCCCTGGGCTATCGCGCCTGACCACATTACAAGTATATCCCGATAACTGAATAACAACCCATCTAAAAGCCTCCTGAACCCACTAATCACATCTCCCGAACTGGGAATATATCGATCGTCTTTCTAGGTCACGTTCGTGTTATTCTGATGCCGGGGCCCCAGCCTAATGATGAAGTGTTTTTAGATATGTATGTTATGCTTCAAACTGTACGATTCTACCGCATGATATAGTAGCTTTATTAAAATGGCAATGTCATATGACGTGACAAGTCACACGTCGTCTTTTCTTGCTAATAGATTGATGGAGCATACTTGTATATTACAATTTGAGAGCCATTTACCGTTCTTTTTATTGGTGTATTTT
>NW_017803898.1:2176214-2193523 GCF_001625305.1 Branchiostoma belcheri | reverse complement strand
GACTCGCTCATTGAGTCATCGTGAGTGACTCATTGAGTCACTCGTTTCATTGCTCTGGAGTAAATCGTGCTCCGAAATAAAGTGTCTGTACATGACCAGACTTGCCCGATCACAGACACACCCACCCAAGTAGCCAGTCAGTATACATTCGTACAGACAAACATACATACATAGACATACAAACAACAGCATAAGGTCTTTGCCTGTGTTCCAACCACCAGGAAGCTTTATTCGTTTTCGATTTTCAATACACAATGGCTGACTGGATAACATCTTTGTCAGTTGGCATCTTTCCGTTCTCCATAGCCTCCAACACCTTGTCCACCGCTTTCATCTTGCTTTCAAGGTCTTCCCATTGCTGAACTGTTAAGTCTATGCCTCTCTTCATTACAGGGTCGGTGTCTGGTGCTCCGTATGGTCTGTAGTGCTGGTGTAGGGTGATGGATGTCTGCCCGTGCAAGATCTGAACTGTCACGTACTTTTCAGATCCCAGGTCATACATTTTCGGCTCAATCCCCCCGAAGTAGTAAGGGATGGTATGGCACGTAGCGTCCAGGATCGCCCCCAGTAGCGGAAGTGCTTTCAGCTTGGCCCACTGCTTAGGTGTCAATGCAAGACCTTTCTTCCCGGGTCTCATCGTGTTCACGTCAGCTGGGTCTGGGTGGTAAAACTCTCTCACGTTTATTATCGGTTTATTCCTGAACATCGCTACGGTAAGGAACACATTGTCGCCCAACGGTAGACGTACTTCATGCGGCTTCAAGTTGGTGTTCTGACTGGAAGGCGCTCCTTCGCTACAGAGGATTTCCTGGACGATGGAGGGGGTGGCCCCGATGGCGGTGTTCGGGAGGACCGCTCCGGGCTGGACGATCTGCTGATGTGCCATGGTTTTTCGGTCTCGATCTTCGCTCCCTGTCGACGGCTTTGGACGCAGGTTTGTCTCCGCAAGTGGGACTGGTTTCTCGCCAGTTTCTGTTGCCACTTTATACACTTTTCTGACAGACACCCACAGACCGTCCACCAATCGCCGTGAAGTACGTCACCTACTTCACATGTAAAGTACATGCAGACCAATCGACTACCCCGGATCCTCAGAACAAGTCACCAACGCTTGCCGTGCGGCCAATCAGCTACTACAGAGGTTGACGTTCACCACGCCCACGACAGGTTACCCAGGTAACCGGGTTCAAAAGTGCACACTGACCTTTATCTGACCTGTAATTTAGCTCATTAGCTAAAATTTGCATACATTCGCCTACATTTGCATACATCTGCATATCCTTAGCATAATGACGGTGACCTCTGACCCGCACCGCCTCGCACCGCCTGCACCGCCCGAATAATAAGGCGTCTGCTGTCGACTATATACTACTTATATTGTAAACAATGTGTGGTATTTTTTAAACAATGTGTGACGTGTTGGAAACGTTGTGTGGTTTCTAGGTAACTATGTGGTTTTATTGGAAAAATTATGTATATCAGAAACGATATTAATTGGAAATTTTAGCGAATATTGAAAAACTTCTAGCAGCCCTTCTCACCATTACGTCACTGCTGACGTCAGCATCATCGTCAGTTGCCATGGACACCGAAAACGTTCGATCTGTGAGTCTTGTTTCAATAAACGTTCCCGATATTAGTCTAGTCTACTAGTTTCATGTACGCATGTGTACTGAACGTTACGCAAAGAAACTAGTAAAAAGACAATATAGAGAGAGAAGCCGGCGGTGCGAAAAGGCAGGGTTGTTTTAAACTCACAGCACATCTGCTATTGACCTCGTGAAAACAGCCGTTTCAACTCGCTTGGACACCCTGTTCTGTCACTAAAAACAGTAGGACGTTTATCTTTTTAACCAAGGAGGTTGAAACCGCTCAATGCCTTTAACGTGTAACGTTTAGAAAGTATATCTTATACCATATCTTCAACGGATTGTTAGGTGCATACGATTTTTTAAAAGTATATGTTAGACCGTTACAGAGGGCCAAACTGCACAACAGGTTGCAACAATCAGTTTTCATATCTTACGGGTAGACTGATAGCTAAGCACGTTTTCTGTAAAAACACCATCTTGTGTATACCATGATCATGAATTATTTGATGTTGGGCTTTCTCGTTGTACTGGTGGTACCTGCGGTCACAGGAGAACAGTTTCCAGCGAGATGTTTTGTCAGAAATACTTTTGGCGGCAAAATTCACTGCCCAAAGTCGAACCTAACAAGTTTCCCTACCCGGGCACCTTTTGCTGTGAATGATGTCCATCTTCAACAGAACCGCATCCGAAGCGTTCATAACTTGTCCGCCCTCCCTTATGTCACCATGCTTAACCTAAGCCACAATCTCATCTCAGCATTTCCATGGAAATCTCTGAAACACACGCCGCATCTTGGCAGACTTGACTTGTCACACAACCTGATATCTTCTATCAGGCTGGACCTGGCCATCGACGGGCCCAAATCTCTGTGGATGGTCAACGTTGCCTACAATAAACTGACCACACTCTCGCCCGCAAACCTGGGGTTCGCGTCTAAGACTTTCCGCGGATGGAATGGAATGTACTACCTGCAAGGCAACCCTCTTCACTGTGACTGCCGATTGTACTGGCTGGCGGAGATCGCACGAGAGTTTCAAGACTGTTTCCCGACTCTGTGTGTTACGGGTCCACTTCATAACAGCTTTAGAAACGGTATTTATACGTGTTGCAGCCCGGAAAACATGAAAGACCTCCCCATACACACGGCAATCGTATCTGCCTGTTCTACCGACCAGAACCAGACGGGCAGCGCCGGTCTCAAAAGCACCGACGACGGTTTTGATGCTACTTCTTTGC
Source organism: Branchiostoma belcheri (assembly GCF_001625305.1). Taxonomy (NCBI): domain Eukaryota; kingdom Metazoa; phylum Chordata; class Leptocardii; order Amphioxiformes; family Branchiostomatidae; genus Branchiostoma; species Branchiostoma belcheri. Next base: position 2,190,695 of record NW_017803898.1, on the reverse strand, counting down.
TTTTTATAAGCAAATCAGAGCAACCCGATGCTGTCTCTGTGACCGTACAGACAATCACAGTGGTAAACATCACCAACTCAAGTGCTCAGCAAATCTCTCATGCACCCAGACCGGTGAATATCAACATGAAAGCAGCCATGTTAGTAACGTTAGCTATAGGGAGCATTTTTCTGGCCATCTTGCTACTCCGACGGCGAATTTTTCAGTCAGACAATGAGTAAAATCTTTATAATCCCCAAGTAGATCTTTCGGTTGCTGCACAAGACAGTATCATCAAATGGGCCGGGCAGTATCCAATGCCCCCCCCCCTTCGGTGGCTAATGGACTCCCCTCTGAACAATGGATTCTTGCCACCGTATGATCTATGATATGCCACTTGCCTTGCCACCGTATGATCTGCTTGGAGATTGAAATCTTTAATCATCAACAATCTCTTGTGTGGGATAGTCAGACACTCCGCCAGAAACAAAATTGAAATGTGGGCTGACTTTCAAATTCATGACACCGCTAGCATGCGTTTCAATGCATGAATTTTACTCTCAGACATATCTACTGCATTGTAAAGGAATCATACGTGATCTCAGTGCTGTACAGTGGTTTGAAACAGCTGCGTTGTGAAAAATATTGTGATGTGAAAAGTTGTGTGCTGTTCGTGACAGTGGAGACCCATTTTCCTGCAGTTCTGTAATGTACCGGTAGAAGTCGTTTTTGTCTGCTTTGCACTCTACGATCATGTTAAACGTATACCTTAAGGCTACACCCCGTATTTCGGGGACTAGAGAATACGAAGAATGGCTGTGAAAAGATTTATCACTTAAGATCGACTCAACCTTGACAAACTGCCCATACGAATGGGGGAGTGGTATCTTTTTTGTAGAGAAGAGAAAAACAGAATATCTAAAACATTTTTCTGTACCATAGGTGTTATGTAATATTATCTCTATCCTTTGTATTTATTGATTAACTTTAGTGTTAATTCAATAGTCATTTGTAGATTGATATTTTCTACTATCAATTAAAGTTAATGATTAAATGATTGGATGTCAATTCGTCAATGTGTAAATCCATGTGCCCTATGTAACTTAAAAGACCAGACAGGTCTACACTTCATGTGACGTCACAGGTGTCTTCGACGCTGATTGGTCAAACGGGAACCATAACTCTCTTCGCGTGCAAACAGTCCTGAAACTAGGCCAGCTATCGTTTTATGGTTTCCGGGGACAAATAAAAGCGTTTGTGGCTTGTCTTAAACCTTAAATCTTTACCGTCTCGTAAACCGTCTCGTGGTGTGAACTAGAGGTCATGGTGACCTTGAAACGCGAATGTACCGACTTCTTGGCCTGATGCCCACAAAAAGTCGGTTTCAATGGTTAGCTGTTCTACCGTATGGTTCCATGACTACCGGGGCTTTTCCCATAGAGACAATGCTTTTATAAGCATTTTCAAGCAAAACCATTGAAGTGGTGCACTTTGAAAAAAGAAACTGGAAATGCTCATCCTTTTTCTTATTGTCAAACGAAAAAGAATAATGATCAAACTCTTTAATATATAGTCTTAGACTATCCAAAACCGTGGCTGGCCCTAACCGTAATCCATTCAGATATAGAATTAGATAGGCACGGCTACAGATCCAGAACCGTGTCTGATCCTAACCCTAACCCATTCAGGCATAGAACTAGATAGGCAGCGTTTTGGGTACAATAGAGACTATCCAGAACAGTGCCTGGTCCTAGCCCTGTGCCATTCATTCAGACATATATATAGAACTAGACAGGCAGGGTTCTGGGTAAAATAGGCCCCAATGTCAAGTACAAATCACGCACGGTTCGTAAAAAACAACAGATGTTTCCCCTGTTTCGCCAAAAGGCACGGCCAAGGGTAAGTTTTAGGGTTCCGGAATTCCCTATACAAATACAGAGCAGTTCTGAACCTGACCTGGACGTCCCTGAGGTCACCCGGGTCAATGACCTGCAGTAGTCCTTTTCCGGTCAGTGACCTCTAGCCATCCCTTGTTGCTAAGCGACTGTCTAGGTTTGAATACATGAATTACAGCAGTTTGTTCTTTAGGTGTAAATGTCCACTATAGTGTCCGGTTTGGTCAACAGGTTTTGTTGACTCTCACCTGTTCTGTTTAACCTGCAAATATAGACCACGTAGAAAGCTTCTACAGGTGTGAAAGGGTCTGCATGGGGGGTCTGGTAAATTTTGGAAGAACAATGGCCAGCAACGCTTAATGCTCCTGTCTTTAAATCTGTTAAAACTAGTTTTAGTCTATTGTCTAGATATTAACGTTAATGAATCCAATGTAATTTCAGGTCAGCAAAACAAAACAAAAAGAATATTCTGGATGAAGAAACCTGTCTGAAATTGACATTGCCATTACTTCAATGTACAACACTTTTATTGTCATATCATATTTTGAAATAGCCCCAAAACAAAGTACGCGATGAGTCCCTTTTCGTTTTAGTACCATCAAAAATGACCAGAAATTGAATTTGAAAATCCAGTTTTGCTGCCCTTAAATCTCTTTGTATGTTATGTTCGTTAATAGAATAAAATAAAATAATGAAATCATTTAAAAAAATTAAATCTGTGTGTGTGTTAAGTAACCCTACACACGTGTCTATGCACGAGACGAGTTTAACACACACGGCTCCAAGGTTAGTTCATAGCGGTGTGTCTTAGTTTCCAGGTCAGTCGTAAGTCACCCAACCAAGGACACACGGGGGAGGGGGGCAAAGTACAAGGTCGGCTCTTCATCATGACCCTACTTGCCAAAGTTACTTCATTGTTCTCAGTAACGGTACAATGCTAGTCTCTACCAGACTAACTACGCTGGCTATATATAGGGGAATATTTGCCAGGGGGGGTGGTGGCCGCCTTGTAGGTTTGACTGGCCGCGTTAAAAAAGGGCCTCCCCGCGGCCGGACTCCTTTGACCAATTTGACCGTATTCTACGATCCGTATTCCCATAGAAAGGCCTGGTGGAGGCTAGTACATTGCCGCGAAAATTATTAAGGCACAGGTCTAAAACACTAAAATAGTAACTTGAATAGACGTACGCCCAAGTGTATAACTTTTACCATATTTTTTACCTTTACGAAAATTGTGCTATTCCTGCCATTCCGTCATTCATTCAATTTCGTTTAACCATTCTCTCATTCATTTAATCATTCATCGGTTTATTTCCGTTTCGCCACTCTCTCCCTCATTTTATCATCCTTTCGCGTCCTTCAATCTGTCGTTCTCATGATGTATTGAGTTTAAATACGTCCCAAGGCCCCCAAGCCTCAGAATAGTCACGCGTCGCAGCCACCAAGGCCAACAAGGCCCCGTAGGGCAATGTCTGGAGTTCGAGGTTACCAACGGTCAACGCACTGCAGTGACCTCCGGAAATTCCCGCCATGTTTACACACAATAGAGAAGATATTTTCTGTGTTCATAATTTCTTAGGGAGAGAAAAGTTTAAGTTCGATTGGTGCTCCTAGCGGATGCTTTTAGTACTGCAGCTGTTTGTTTAAAAAATCTTATTCATGAACATCAAGATGACTTGCGTTTTTTGTGTTACGGTAAGGACTCTCAACGTAGAGGCCTCCTTGAGCGTTTCCGTTGTCCTTATTTTTCTTGTGTTATTGAAATTATAAAAAAAAGGTGTTATAAAAACATTTCCTGTATTACGCTACACTGTATATTCCTATGTCTTCACACTATTGGCACAGACGGTTTCAAACGCGCAACGAACTCAAGTTACCTTCCAATGTAATTAGTTTCCCATCCTCCACTCTCCAGATATCTACAGCAACGTTCATATTGTCACGTCTGTCACATCAGTTGACAACAAGTCTGAACATAACTGTGTTAGAAGTCATTTGACGTGTTATTATCCATCTACATGCATCCTACCTCTCATCTGTACGTTGCGCTACAAATAATACAGATACCCCCCCCCCACACACACACACCGTTTTAAATTGATAGTCACACTTAAACTCTACTTAGACACACAGTGTCCGTGTGAACATAGAGGTAAAAATGTGTATTTTTTTTTGCCTCCATGGTTTGAACTAGAGAAAAACATATCGGTTTCTTTTCACCGATTCTAACCATACCATACCATACCATACACCCATGCATGAAAATATTTATATTTTTAAAACAAATGTCTTAACAAGAAACAACAAAAACAACACGAATGAAATTTCCTGCGACATGCCGTCCCACACGTAATTTTGCACAGGCCACTGCAATTTAACAATACGCCTTGGCCCTACCTATTAAGGTGTGTAAAAGTGTCGGAGTCAACAAGAGGTGAAAGCCGACACCTTGCAGAAAAACAACCTGAACAGGTAACCATTGTGACGTCACTCGGACAGGTGTGTGCCACGTCCCAAACACGCTTTGGACCATTCTATTGTAGGAAAACTTTCAGAGGTGTTATTAGAATCCGGGACATGTAACATGGTAGCAGAGTTGGTCCGTTAATGTAGGGTTTGCCGCTCTCGAAGCCTGATAGAGGCTAGAATTAGTGGCCCTGTCAACAGTCTGCAATCCAGGCTAGAACAGGTAGTCTCCACCAGACTCTGTTGCAGGCTGAATAAAATAGTAGAAATTGGCCTAAAAATGATGTAGCTGACCAGGGGAGTTGGCAGGCCATAGTGGGTCCAATGTGCCTGCACCCAGTCTGTGAGAAGTCGCTATCCTCTTAGATATACACACATGGATTTTAAATAGGTACGAAGTATAAGACTAAGCCGTTTATTGCTGGCCCCTCTATGACTGACCAACTCCCCAGTGGGTGAACAATAATCGTACAGATTGCAATTTGCTGCGGGCTTGGAATGGCAACATCGACATGCAGTTTGTTCTTGATACGTACAGTTATTGTATCGGTTCGTTTTATTCCGATTTCTACTATCTATTCAACCTGCAAAAGAGTCCGGTGTAGACTAAGAACAGGGGTGACTTGTCTGCACCAGTCTCCTTAATTTGCAGGCTGAATAAATAGTAGAAATCGGCCCAAAAAGGGGCTTTCATTGGCTAGAGAAGTTGGCCGGCCAGAGAGGGTCCAATTTGCCTGTGCAGTTAGTATATTTTAGGCCGATTTGTACTATTTATTCAGCCTGCAAAAGAGTCTGGAACAGGGATGACTGCCTTGCCCAAACGCAGCTGTTGTTTGCCGGGAGGGGGGGAGGGAGGGGTGTGCGATATCCGCCCTGCCCAGTCTGCGGGTTGTTTAGCCTCACGCCTGGTCTAGACGGGTGACCTTCCGTGACCCACTGACCTTGGCCCAGTAATGAAGTCAAGGTCAAAAGTACGAGGACGTTTCCGGTGGAAATATGAGAACAAACAGCCATGATTTGTTGTTTTGAAATATTGCAGATGATGCAATATTTACTGAAATATCAAAACAACTGATATGAAAATACGAGATTGCTAAAACGTATAAATACATGTATATCCAATGCAAGATACGAAAAATTTAGCCAGGGACATATTTTAAGATAGGAGATATTGGTTATAATTTTCGGATCTGATATCCTTAATGCTTCTTATGATGTTACGATTGAAATATTAACATGAAAACAAACCCAATAGCAATTTCTAAAATCTATTCCAAAGCATAGTCATGATTGTTACACAGTAGTGAAGAAACAACAGAAAGAACTGAAGACAATAAAAAGTCAAACATTTTTCTTTCCCAGAAAAACAAGTCGACATTTTTGACGCAGATTGTTGACGTTCACCAGGCACAGTAGATCACTGTTGGGATCAAAGTCACGTGCAGTCTCGCGTGACTTGAGAGTTGTTTACATGTTCTAGAGGAACCCTGGTGTGCGGGAACGTGCCTTACCGCACGTAACCATACGCTGAGCACGATAGCCAAACCACCGTAGGCTCCTCGGTATCTCTGCGGTGCTGGGAGTGTTGTCCGCCCGCCCAGGGCCATGAAGGCACCTCGGTGATTTTTTACGGAGTCGGTTTCGAGTGATACCTGAGTGATGGTAGTAATATCTGATCAGACTGGAAAGATATAGCCTCTATAATGCTTCGGAAGGGGTTGGTAAGAGTGGAAATCGGTCTAATAAACAGATAACATTGCATTTTATGCATTTTATCTTTATAATTGTCTGATACTCTGTAGTAAAAAATGGCCTACTACATAGATAACATGCATGTTATCCGTCTATTATACTTAAGAAAATGGCTGCGCTTCCCAGCCGCTTCCCAAGCCTGGTTAAGATTACATAGGCCGTCTGTAAGAAAGGCTCGGTAGGACTTAGGCCGGTAAAGCCAGCCCAAATGGAATGGTCACCAGGCTAGTATGGGGGGGGGGGGGTATAGCCTTTGGAGCAATAAATTTTATACCTGCGTATTATCTATATGGCTCTCATGTGTAGCCTCTGGCACTGTTAGAGATTATGGATTCTGCCTGCGTCGCTGATTTGGAGAGAGGAGAGAGAGAGAGAGGGACAGAGAGAGACAGAGGGAGAGAAAGAGAGGGGGGAGGAGAGAGAGAGAAAGATGGGGAGAGAGAGGAGAAACATGGAGGGAGAGATAGATGGAGAGTGTGAGAGAGGGAGAGAAAAAGAAAAATGATCAAGTTAAATCAATACATTCCTCTTTGACACACACACATGCATATGTATATATATATATAGAGAGAGAGATAGAGAAAGAGAGAGAATCAGAGAGTGAGACGAGAGAGAGAGACAGAAAAACAGGGAGAGAGAGAGAGAGAAAGAGAGAGAATCAGAGAGTGAGACGAGAGAGAGAGACAGAAAAACAGGGAGAGAGAGAGAGAGAAAGAGAGAGAAAGGGTGATAAACAAGTCACAATCAATATTTCGCTCCCTCGGGCTATCGCGCCTGACCACATGTATATACCGATAACTGCATAACAACGCATCTAAAAGCCTGCTGAACCCACTAATCAGATCTCCCGAACTGGGATTTATCGATCGCTTTTCTCGGTCACGTTCGTTTTATTCTGATGCCGGGGCCCCAGTCTAATGATGAAGTGTTTTTAGATATGTATGTTATGCTTCAACCTGTAAGATTCTACCGTATGATAGTAGCTGCATTAAATGGCAATGTCATATACCGTGACAAGTCACACGTTGTCCTTTCTTGCAAACAGATTGATGGAGCATGTGTAAGAATTTGAAAGCCATTTACCGTTTGTTTGCATACACTATAGAAGGCAATACATAATGATATCACAGTGCAAGAAAATAAGTCCAAAACCTAGCAGCAGCAAATTGTAGCTTGACTGGCCCATGGATGGATACAACTCTATAATCCATAAGCACAAGTTAGAGTAGATGAAAGGCTTAACGATTGTGATCAGCACCATCGTGCGAACGTGCAAATGGTCTGAAAGAAATGATGACAGTGTGATTTAACATTGTCATCGTGCAACGTTAGAACATATTATATAATAAATCATAAACGGGGTGGGTGATTTCGTGAATACATATGCACGTGTCATACATATTTCTATATATCTTTTTTGTGTACAATATATAATAAAGGTCTCACGTTCATTTCTTAGATGCTCATAATACATCGCACACTTGTCCAACATCCATCCTATCGTGTCACTTAACACACCTGCCCCCCCCCCCCTCTTCCAGTAGCCTTCTCAGAAGTTCCAGGTCGGTGTAAGTGTGAGGTGTACGTGCCTTCTGGCTACACCACCTCGACAGGGAGTCGGAAATAAGACAAATCAAATTTACTATCGGCACAGAAGCTCCGGTCATGAATGTATATCATGTGTCAACCAGGTGTCTGGGCCTAGGTGAATAAAGTTATTGTTCACGTAATTAAAACAAGGACTGAGGCGACAACCCTTTTTAATTAACCTTCTTAATTTATTAAAAAAAAGAGAAGTGTCATCTTAGTATACATTGAATAATTTATTGTTTAGATCTTAGATTGTTATCGTTGTTATTTAAAAATTCCAAATAAGGTATCAATAATAATTTTTAAAGTTTTTTCTCTCCTATAATTTCTGTTCATGAATAAACTGCACATGCAAGCCTTTGATTCCCAAAGTCTCATTTGCAAATATTGACAAAGGATAGCTAAAGTCCAATGGGAATATATACATATATCTGGGGCAATAGGACTTTTAAGCTGTAAATCTTATATAACTGTAGGTATTCAGGCATGTTATGTTTTCGTTCCGACCCACAAATTTCAATTGTTGTCTAGATACCGATATGTTTGTTTTGACTGGACTTGTTTTTGTAATATGAGAACAGAAAGGGACTAGAGGGCCATTATGTAACAGGACATCATACACAAAAAACGTCTCTACAATACCATTTGCAGTGTCAATTCGACTCAAAACAATCCCAAAAACAGAAAATGCACACCGGAAGGCCAACTTGCATAGATATTCTATCCCCCATACTATGCTCGCATTAGTTCCAAAAGAGGTGCCAACCCCCCATGGGCTTTTTTTTGCCAAGTTGTTGACACAAATTTGTCCCTGGCACCGGTACAATGTTACGTGTATTACGTGCGTTATGGCAGGGATGCCCACAATTAGGCTGTTCCATTCTGACACCCGGGAGTCATTAATCAATTATAGAAAAATATGAATAACTTTACGAAGATATATCTTCTTAATTATGATATAGCATAGATGTTGAAGAAGTATAGGGATAGTATAGAGTGACTGATGAAACAAGTCGTTTCGATTGCGTTTCTACTGTCTGCCCCTCCCCTTGACGTCATCACAAAATGAGTCATTCCAGGATTGCACAACCGAACCTTATTATTTGCAGAACGCCGGCCGGTCTATAGTATTGTCAGGGATTGCCACCGAACTTGCAACATTGTATCACTCACGAGGCCACAGCGTGCAACAACCATTTTGCTACGTGACTTAGTTACAGAATTGGACACATTTGTCTGTCTATATCTGTATTATCTACTGGCAAAGCTTTAGAGGAAAATTTTACCGGCATCCGGTGTCATAATTTTTCTCGTGCACTACTACCAGTTGGTTTAGTATGTGAGACGTTTGTACCAGGCTGTACCTTGAAAGATTGAAAAAGTGTTTTGGAGTCTCAGAGTTTTTAGTTTGCGCAATTGCAGCAAGTTTCTTCAATCGAGAGGAGTTTAAGCAACTGAACATGTGCAGACACTGCACCAAGCGCCCCAAATTCCAGGAAGAGACAACGGAAGGCGGTCGTCTGAACATGAACCAACACCAACCACCCCCTGTGAGTCATACAGATCTCTATACTGTTTGTTTGTTTGTTTAGGATCTCCATTAGTGCGAATTTTACACTACCATTCCTGGAGTCCGTGCTGAATAATCAGATAATTATTTGGACCATCGCACACCGGGGCATGCCCCTATATTTTTTTTCGAAAGGTGTGGTGGGTTCTTTAACGTGCGTTTGCGAATAATACTTTATTTGAATCCATATATCAAAATAATTTATTTGCATCTATATATTTACCTTTTTACCCATTTTTATTCATTTGTAATGAAAACTTGGACTATTAAGTTGCGATGAAATTGCTATCAAATATTTATGAAAAAAATTAATTATTTCATATTATGAATGTAAATGCTAGCATTGTCTTTAAAGTAAAATGTATTGTAAGGAAATTCACAATTCAGCAAAATGTCTGCGAGTGATTTTAACCTGGATAAACCATTCATTCATGTCCCAGCATAACTACGGTCTGAGAGAGATTCTTATGATCGGGAAAGTCAGGAAACATCCTTATGAAGACCCAGAGACTCTGTCTGAAGATGGGGACAAGAAGACGGTACAGGTAGAAGTTGTTCCGCCCCCACCGAGCCCTTCGAACGAAGTCGAGATTGTTACCAAACGGTGAGTAGCTTTTGCTTGTTTGTTTGTTTGTTTGTTTGTTTGTTTGTTTATTAATTTGCCTCGGGCTCGTGGCCAATAGAGATCATAGGTACAGAAATATTTCAAATACTTTTAAATACTCAAACAAAGTTATTTACACCCTACCTATAAATCATGATCTTGATAATAAATACAATTATTATATATTTTAAAGCCCTTACTTACTAGCATATATTTTTTTTACCCCACTGGGCTAAGCACAGGTCACACGTCAAATACATACACACAAAAGCCTGGTAGAGGCCATGTAGGTTTATAGTCTGGGTTTCCGCGATTTCCGGCACTTGAAAACGCATCTTGCTCGCTTGACAGTAATCGACTTTTTTCGCGGCGTGTTTTTCGACCTCGAGACGTGAGGTTATCTCAGGTCAATTGCTAACAGCACAGTTTCAATATAAGGGTCAAATATGTGGTAATTCGATCTCAAAAATATGTTGTTATTGTCGATGTAATAAGTGTTGTGTGTGGTGTGTTTTACTCCGAATTATATCTTATATGAATGCTCCGAATTTCATACCTATAGGCAACAGTCAAACAGAAATTGAAGACAAGATTGAATACGTGTATTGACTTTTTTAAACTGGAATTCACGATGGGGCTAGCTGTAATACCGAATGTTCGAATCGTTAGAACACTGATTCTATTCTATACGTACTAGAATAGTAGCATACCGATTATATTGATAGTGTACATATTTTAGCAAGATTAAAATGCTATTAGTTCTGTGAACTCTCATACCTGCCTTTTCGTGCTTGGCTTGTAACCAAAGTCCTGTCTCGTAGGCAAAATTTAATGTGGCTGTTTAGAGGGTCAAGGTAAAGTGGTCAAGTCTATTCCTAGTTATGTGTGCATCGATATATCTGATGACCTAGTGCAAAATGCACTGATGTAGAGCAAGATGCTCTGGTATAGTGCAAAACGCTCTGATATAGTGCAAAGCGCACTGCTGTTACGTATAATGCACCGCTATAGTGCAAAATACACGTGTTTAGAATGTTACACCATGTTTCAATCGGCTTTATATCATGTTGCAATCTCATAAAGCGAGTTGCAACATTATTCCTATTGGCAGTGCGAATCACATTCGTGCTACACGTAACGTTACATGCTGGTTTAGACATCCTACAACCTACAAAAATATCGGTATATTCAAGACAACAGTTTTACATTCAAGATGAAAATACAACTGTGCCCAAACTATGCTGTCATCGGAGGGATGCTATTTATCGAAAAAAGGTATTTAATGTCGTTAAGTTTGATTAGTAAAACTAAAACTATTGCTAATGTTGTAAATGTGAGATGTTTTTGTGGAGGCGATTTTGTCATCATCATCGTTAACATCGGTAGGCTGCAACGCAAGCGATGTTTTCAAAGTTTCTTCTAGCTTTCTTTTGTTGTCAGTAAGGTAAGTGATATTGTTACCGGTGTAAGTAGTATGATTGTGTATTCTAATGCTGCGTTAGCAAGAAAATCGTTCCATTCTTTTGCTCTTAAAAGCTTTCTCTGTGCCTTGTTATATATATTTGTGCGGGGATTGTTATAATGATAAAGATCACCCATTTCAGTTGAGTAGATTCGTCGGCCAAGTATAGGAATTCGGATATGCAGTTATATATATACAGTTGGGAATCTCTTCAAATTACTGTAATTCTGTTCTGTGTTTTCATTGTACAGCGCTCTATAGTTACACATCCCTGCATGTCTTTCCATCTATATGTTTTTGTTTGACAGCTTGTCTGTTGTATTCGCTCGTTCATTCAATTGTGAGTGTGGAAATTTGAAAATATTGAATCATCGGGAAAATTTGTTATGTTTGTGAACATTAATGGTTATACATACGTAGGTAATTTCGTAGATGCAATCGATGGTAATGATTGTAATCTCTTTGACTGAGCGGCCTTGAACTCTGGAAACTATCGTTATATGTGTGCATTATGATTTGAATCGCTATGATTATTGTATCGTAGCATAGCAGCCAGGAGATTCAAGGGAAGAAGTCGTCCTTAATTGATGTATTAATGGTTTTTCAATCGGCTAGGGGTTGAAAATGCATTTGGCTCGCCAAGGCTTTATGTAACTGATGGTTTTACTCAAGTGTTTTTGTGGGAATTTGGACGTTTTTCTGTTCTAATTGTCCGCGTTTTCTTTTTATTTGGACGCAAATGACCTTTCTCTTGTGTGGCGTTTTAGTTGCCGAACTGAATGTTTAAAATGCTCCAAATGACAATGCCCCAAAGCTATTGAAAATCGGTACTAACGTTAGATGTTAGCCAACTTGTTACTGTTAAAAGTCCCTCGACTATTAGGTAGTCCAAGTGCCTGGAATTAAGGACAGATTGTTAGTGTCCTGTGTGTGTTTATTATTCACTAAAGGGTAGTTTGAATTTACGATTGGTGCTTTAAAGGCGTTTGCCGGCGTATTTTTGCCTCAGGCGTTTTGGGAGACAACGGAATTCTTTGTTTAATTTATCGTGAAATGGTACTAAACATACCTTCGAGGCTTGGGAGTAAAGTTTGTACGTGCTGCTTTGTTTCACACATTTCTAGCTGGTGTGTTTATTTTATCTTATATAGTGTGTGTGTAATTGAATGTGTATGTGTGTGTGTTTGCGTGTGTGTCTGTGCTAGTGTGTTTGTGAGTGTGTCCGAGAGTCTGTGTGTGTGTGTGCGTGTGTGTGCCTGTGTGTGTGTGTGTCTGTGTTTGTTTCTCTGTGTGTGTGTGTGTAGATTTTCAGACTTCCCATACTATTGTACTCTACTTAACGCCTATTACTAGACAGTATGGAATACTCGTAAAAAGGTTGACCCGATTAGGGTAACCATTTTTTTTTTTCAAAAGCCGGCCTCGGAACGTCCACTCGGCCACAGGAAGTGGGCGGGGCACAACTTCGCCCACAAAGGTTATTTGTTCTCCTTAAGATCACCTGTTACTAGAACTATCGCAGAGTGGAACTCGCTGTCACCAAGTAAACAATGTCTAGAGTTGGATGTTCAAGGGTTAGGTGTAACAAGTCGATCGGTGTAATGTAGCCAGCTGCCGCCGCGCCGAGTGCCTGCAAAGCTGGTGTATTACGCTGAAGGGCGGTTATACCGGCTATACAGATACAGATGTAACCTGTCGAAGATGAATTAAAGACGTCTAGGCCCTTGGACCCTAAATTTCATGACACGTTGCTTCTCAGTTTCTCTCTTCAGAATGAAAGAGAGAAATTTGTTTTTCCTGGATGTTGTAGAGCCTTTCTTATCAGCTCCATCGAGTGATGTTGTTGTAATGCAGTAAAACTAGCTACAGGCGCCGCAGGCTTTCGGAGCTAGCGAGTTGCGGCAAGGGGCGGCTTTAGCCAGCCAGAACTGGATTGTAATGAAGTTGAATCCAGTGCGCGAGAGCTTACAGTGCTTACGTTGAGTTTTTACTCGGAAACTGAATTCCAAGATTTCGAGTTTTTAAACATTTCTTCTTTAGATATAAACTTCTAGTTTCGTCTTAATTCTTTGGGAGAACTATGGATATTTTGCAAATGGGAGAGAGACTACCTTTTCATTAAAATTATTCGATATCTTTGGCTTTGCAGTCATCATCTAGGGATATTGACATTAGCTGAAGCGGCAAATTGTACTCCCTTAGTATACTATTTGTCTATTGGGCCGATTTCTACTCTTTCCACAGCCGCCTCAGAGGCCTTGTACAGGCAAGCTTTGCATAACCAAATTTCCAAGAAGAAATAAAATGGGGTCGAATCGTTGATAATGAAATAATAATTGATTAAGATATTGACATCGCTTTTAGAGCCAGCCAATGGTGGAACGTTTTAGAGATGCATTTTTCGCGCCATTTCACACGAACTGTGGCATACGTGCGGGTTTCCAGGATTCGATAGAACACTACTACTGCAGTTCTTAGAAAGCGAGAGGACGTGTAGCGAATTACGTGCTGTAATCTTCTTCCCTCCGCTAGACGTCGCTATTTGCATGACCGCTGGTGACCGCTGTTTATAACTATTCCCTCGATGTAATGTTATTTGAAGGTTGTTTATAACAGATATATCATCATAGGGGTGACGTAATATGTTTTTCCTCTCACGAAGAGATGAATTTATTGATTTTTATATTGGAGATGCAACCCTGCCGTTTCGAACGAACCCTAACAGAGCCCAGTCCAAAGGGCTTTGTCAATGGGCGTGATGTCGGTCTAAGAAACATTGAATCTTTATTGACACATTAAGGAATGATTGACAGGTGTACCTAACGATAGGAAGCTGCCCTGTTACCGGGAGACATGTGTGTAAACAGCGAACAGGTTGCCAAGAGCTATCTGCCCACGTCCTTCAAGATTTTGCAAGAATGCTAGCCTCAGTAGCAGGCTTAAATAGAACTGGGGGGTTGGACAATGGTGGTCTTCGGCTGCTTTCTGATTATCCCAGTTCTAAAAAAATTGGGGGTAATTCAACCAGGCCGACTATCATCACTATGTTGTCTATATGCAATCAGAAAACAGCACATAAAAGCTCCCAAAGACCCCCAACCCCCTCCCCAGGTTTTTGGCATGCTATGGAGGCTACTATCTGCCCACTACCCCACGTCCTTCA
>NW_017803898.1:2085475-2176194 GCF_001625305.1 Branchiostoma belcheri | reverse complement strand
TCCCCCCCCCCCCAAGTTGCAGGTTGTCCTTTGGATAGGGACGCAAGGCTCGAAATTTATTTGAAATATGTGCACTGACACCGCACTCACTACAACTTGCTGTACTGTACTTTATATAATAGCATGTTGTTATAAGCTTAAGAATACAAAGGTGCAATAAAGGACATCAATGAAATGTTTAATTGCAAATTCCTGCCGGAGGGCTAATTGCAAGAACAGAGGAAACATGCAAACATGGTATAGGAACAGGCAATTAATACACAGAAACTTATTGGTACTGGGTTTGACTTCTTCATTCATTAGAGTTCTCATACATATAAGACACCGCACATTTATTCAACATCTGTCCTATTGTGCCACTTTACACACCTGCCCCCCTCCTACTTCCAGTGGTCTTCCCAGAAGTTTCAGGTCGGTGTAACTTGTAAGGTGTACGTGCAAACTGGCTACACCGCCTCGACAGGGAGTCGGAAACAGGGCAAATTAAATTTACTATCGGCACAGAAGCTCCGGTCATGAATGTATATCATGTGTCAATCAGGTGTCTGGGCCTAGGTGGATAAAGTTTTTTTTATTCATTCACATATATTTATTGAGTACTGGGCAAAAAGCAAATTGAATAAAGTTATCTTTCTCGTCATTGAAACAAGGAGGTTAAAACCTTTTTATAAACCTCCTTAATTAAAAAAGAGAAGAGTCATGTCAGTATATATTGAACAATTTATTGTTTTAGATCTTAATTTTATTGTGGTTGTCAAATCATCATCATCATCTTTGGGGGTACCGAAGATGATGATGATGATTTGCAAATTCCAAGAGAGAGATATTTCTTCTTCTTTTCTTCCTCTAATGTCTGTCCATGAAAAAAGCTGTACATGTAAGACTTCATTCCCAAAGTCTCATTTGCAAATATTGACAAAGGCTAGGTAAAGTCCAATGAGAATATATAATCTGTGGCAGTAGAACTTTTAAGTTGTAAATCTTTGTAGGTATTCAGGCATGTAATGTTTTCGTCCCGCCCCACGAATCTCAATTGTTGTCTGGATATCGATATGTTTGTTTTGACTAGTCTTGTTTTTGTAATATGAGAACAGAAAGGGACTAGAGGGTCATTATGTAAAACAGGACAATGTAGACAGTAGACGTATTGAGTGTCTACAATACCATTTTAACTGTCGATTCGAATCAAAATGATCTTAATAAATAGTCTCTACCAGACTAACTATGTTTGGTATATATAGGAGAATATTTGCCAAGGGAGTTTGGCCGCCTTGTAGGTTTGACTGAGGGAAAGAAACTACCTCCCCGCGGCCGGACTCCCTTGGCCAATTTTACTCTCTTTTTTACGATCGGTATTCCCGTAGAAAGGCCTGGTGGAGGCTACCTAAAAACAGAAAATGCACACCGCCAAAAGGCCAACTTGCATAGATATTCTATCCCCCATACTATGCTCGCATTAGTTCCAAAAGAGGTGGCAGGCCCCCTTGGGTTTTTGCCAAGTTGTTGACACAAATTTGTCCCTGGCACCGGTACAATGTTACGTGTATTACGTGCGTTATGGCAGGGATGCCCACAATTAGGCTGTTTCATTCTGACACCCGGGAGTCATTAATCAATTATAGAAAAATATGAATAACTTTATGAAGATATATCCTCTTAATTATGATATAGAATAGATGTTGAAGAAGTACAGGGATAGTATAGAGTGACTGATGAAACAAGTCGTTTCGATTGCGTTTGCCTGTCTGCCCCTCCCCTTGACGTCATCACAAATGAGTCATGCCAGGATTGCACAACCGAACCTTATTATTGGCAGAACGCCGGCCGGTATATACTAGTAGTATTGCCAGAGATTGCCACAGAACTCGCAACATTGTATCACTCACGAGGCCACAGCGTGCAACAACATTTTTTGCCACGTGAATTGGTTACAGATCTGGACACATTCGCCTGTCTATATCTGTATTGTCGAACGTTTTTTGAAGAAAACTTCACGGCATCCGGTGTTATAATTTTTCTCGTCCACTACTAGTGCTACCAGTTAATTCGTATAGCATGTGAGACATTGTACCAGGCTGCACCTTGAAGAATTGAAAAAGTGTTTTGGAGTCTCAGAGTTTTTAGTCTGCAAATTTCTTCGCTCGAGAGGAGCCAAACCAAGTGAACATGTGCAGACACTGCACCAAGCGGCCCAAATTCCAGGAAGAGACATCGGAAGGCGGTCGTCTGAACATGAACCAACAACAATCACCCCCTGTAAGTCCAACAGATCTCTATACTGTTTGTTTGTTTGTTTGTTTGTTTAGGATCTCCATTAGTGTGAACTTTACACTACTATTCCTGGAGTCCGTAGTGAATAATCAGATAAGTATTTGGACCATCGCACACCGGAGCATGCCCCTACTCTTTTTCGAAAGGTGTGGTGGGTTCTTTAACGTGCGTTTGCGAATAATACTTTATTTGCATCTATATATTTAGATAATTTATTTCCATCTATATATTAAAGTTTTTACCGATTTTATTCATTTGTAATGGAAATTTGGAATATTAAGTTGTGATGGAAGTATCATTGTTATTGAAAATTTATGAAAATGGCTTTTTTCGTGTTATATTATGAGTATATAAATGCTACCGGTATACCATTGTCTTTGAAAGTATTGTAATGAAATCCACAATCCAGCAAAATGTCTGCGAGTGATTTTAACCTGCAGCTGGAGAAACCATTCATTGATACCCCAGCACAACTACGGTCTGAGAGAGATTCTTATGATCGGGAAAGTCAGGAAGCAACCTTATGAAGACCCAGAGACTGTGTCTGAAGATAGTGGCAGGAAGACGGTACAGGTAGAAGTTGTTCCGCCCCCACCGAGTCCTTCGAACGAGGTTGAGATTGTGACCAAACGGTGGGTAGCTTTTTATTTGTTTGTTTGTTTATTAATTTGCCTCGGGCTCGTGGCCAATAGAGATCTAGGTACAGAAATATTTCAAATACTTTTAAATACTCAAACAAAGTTATTTACACCCTACCTATAAATCATGATCTTGATAATAAATACATTTATTATATATTTTAAAGCCCTTACTTACTAGCATATATTTTTTTTTACCCCACTGGGCTAAGCACAGGTCACACGTCAAATACATACATACAAAAGCCCGGTAGAGGCCATGTAGGTATATAGTCTGGGTTTACGCGATTTCCGGCACTTAAAAACTCATCTTGCTCGCTCGACAGTGATCGACTTTTTTCTCGGCGTGTTTTTCGACCTCGCTTAATACTTGGACGTGAGGTTATCTCAGGTCAATTGTCAACAGTGCAATTCAATATAAGGGTCAAATATGTGGTAATTCGATCTCAAGAATATGTTGTTGTTGTCGATTGTGTGGGTGCGTGCTGTATGTAACGTTAATGTATTTTACTCCTAGTCATATTCAATGGATGCTCCGAATTTTGTAATTATAGCCAAAAGTCGACCACAAATTGAAGACAAGACTGAAATACGTGCATTGACTTTTTTAATGGAGCTGTAATACCGAATTTTCGAATCGTTAGAACACTGATTCTATTCTATACGTACTAGAACAGTAGCAACCAGATTGTATATTGATAGTGGACATATTTTAGCAAGATTAAAATGTCATATAAGTTATGCATATTATACCTGACTTTTCGTGCTTGGCTCTTGACCAGAGAACTGCCTGGTAGGCAAGATTAAATGTGTCTGCCTACAGGGTCAAGGTAACATGGGCAGTCTATTCCTAGTTATATGTAAATCGATACATCTGATGACCTAGTGCAAAATGCACTGATGTAGAGCAAGGTGCTCTGGTATAGTGAAAAACGCTCATATACAGTGCAAAACGCACTGCTATTAAGCAAAATGCACCGCTATAGTGGTTTAGAATGTTACACCATGTTGCAATCGGCTTTATACCATGTTGCAATCTCATAAAACGGGTTGCAACATTATTCGAACGAGGTCAATGACCTACCTACCGCCTGTGTGAATCACATACGTGCTACACGTACCGTTACATGTTGGTTAAGACATCCTACAACCTACAAAAATATCGGTATATTCAAGACAACAGTTTTACATTCAAGATGAAAATACAACTGTGCCCAAACTATGCTGTCATCGGAGGGATGCTTTTCATCGAAAAAAGGTATATGTTGAATTTTAAGGTAGTTAAATTTAGTTAGTAAAACTGTATCTATCGTTAATTTTGTAAAATGCGAGATATTTTGTGAATGCGCTTTGAAAATTTTGTCATCATTATCAAGCGATTCATTGCAAGTTTCGTCTAGTTTGTTTTGATGTCAGTAAGGTGAGTGATATTGTTATGTGTGTAAGTAATATGATTGCGTATTCTAATGCTGCGTTGGCAAGAAAATCGATCCATTCTTTTGCTCTTAAACGCTTTCTCTGTGTCTCGATATTTATATTTGTGCAGGGATTGTTATAATCATAAAAGATCATCTATTCTAGTAGAGTGTATTCGTCGGCCAAGAATAGGAATTCGGATGTGCAGTTATAACATAGTTGGCATCTCTTCAATTTACTGAAATTTCTTGTATGTGTGTGCATGTGCCAGTGACCTGTATATGTAGTTATACATACTGAATGACTTTCCATCTGTGTTGGACAGCTTGTCTTATGATTCGGCCGTTCATTCAATAGTGAGTGTAGAAAAATATAGAATCAGCGGGCAAATTTATTATATTTTCCAGCATTTATAGTTGACGTGCATATTTCCGTGGGTAATTTCGTAGATACCGACGATGCTAATGATGGTTATCTCTCTGTCAGAGCGACCTTGGACTCTAAAAATTATCGTTAGTGTGATTTGTATCGCTATGATTATTGTAGCGTAGCCTAGCAGCCATAAGATTCAAGGGAAGAAGTCGTCCTTAATTGATGTATTAATGGTTTTTCAATCGGCTAGGGACTGAAAGTGTCAAGGCTGTATGTAATTGTTTCGTTTAATGGGTTTATGCAAGAGTTTTGGTGGGAATTTGGACGCTTTTCTGTTCTAATTGTCCGCGTTTTCTTTTTATTTGGATGCAAAGGACCTTTCTCTTGTGTGGCGTTTTAGTTGCCGAAGTGAATGCTTAAAATGCTCCAAATGACAATGCCCCAAAGCTATTGAAAATCGGAACTAGCGTTAGATGTTAGCCAACGTTACTGATGAAAGTCCCTTGACTATTAGGCACTTTAAGTGCCTGGAACTAAAAACAGATTGTTAGCGTCCTGTGTGTGTGTTTGTTATTATTCACAAAAGGGTAGTTTAAATTTACGAGTAGTGCTTTAAAGGTGTTTACTGGCGTATTTTTGCCTCCGGTCTTTTGGGAGACAACGGAATTCTTTGTTTAATTTATCGTGAAATGGTACTAAACATACCTCCTAGGCTTAGAAGTAAAATGTGTACGTGCTGCTTTCTTTCACACATTTCTAGCTGGTGTGTTTGTTTAGTCTTTAATTTTAGTGTGTGTGTGTGTTGTGTTGTGTGTGTGTGTGAGCGTGCGTGTGTGTGTGTGTTTGAGTGACTGTATGAGTGTGCGTATGTGTGCGTGTGTTTTAATGTATGTGTGGAGTGTGTACGTGTGTATGTGTGTGAGTGTGTGTGTTTGTGTGTGAGTGTGTGAGTATGTGTGTTCGTAGGACGGGCCTTTTCAAGTAGCTTCTCAGAATTCCTATACTATTGTACTCTACTTAACGCCTATTACTAGACAGATTGTAATACTAGTATATCGTAAAAAGATTGACCCGATTAGGGTAACCATTTTTTCAAAAGCCGGCCTCGGAACGTCCACTCGGCCATAGGAAGTGGGCGGGGCACAACTCACCCACAAAGGTTATTTGTTCTCCATAATATCACCTGTTACTAGAACTATCGCAGAGTGGAACTCGCTGTCACCAAGTAAACAATGTCTAGAGTAAGATGTTCAAGGGTAAGGTGTAACAAGTCGATCGGTGTAATGTAGCCAGCTGCCGCCACGCCGCGTGCCTGTGAAGCGTGTGTTACGCCGAAAGGCGGTTATTACGGCTATACAGATACAGATGTTACCTGTCGAAGATGAATTAAAGACGTCTAGGCCCTTCTTGGACCCTAAATTTCATGACAACGTCGCTGTCTTGTAGAGTGGAAGAGAGAGTTTTGTTTTTCCTGGATGTTGTAAAGCCTTTCTTATCAGTTCCATCGAGTGATGTAATGCAGTAAAACTAGCTCTAGGCGCCGCAGGCTTTCGGAGCTAGCGAGTTGCGGTAAATAGCGGCTATATCCAGCCAGAACTGGATTGTGATGAGTTGAATCCAGCGCGCGAGAGCTTACAGTGCTTCATCATCATCAGGTCGGGCGTGTTGCCCGGACCGAGTCCACTCTCTCTCTCCATGCTGCCCTGTGTTTACGTTGAGTTTTTACTCGGAAACTGAATTCCAAGATTTTGAGCTTTTTAAACATTTCTTCTTTAGATATAAAGTTCTTTAGATATAAACTTCTAGTTTCGTCTCAATTCTTTGGGAGAACTATGGATATTTTGCAAATGGGAGAGAGACTACCTTTTCATTAAAATTATTCGATATCTTGGGTTGTGCACTCATAATCTAGAGATATGCATTTGACATTAGCTGAAACGGTATATTGTACTCCCTTAGTATGCTATTTGTCTATTTGGCCAATTTCTACTCTTCCCAGTCCCTCAAAGGCCTTGTAGAGGCTAGCTTTGCATAACCAAATTTCCAAGAAGAAATAAAATGGGGTTGAATCGTTGATAATGAAATAATAATTGATTAAGATATTGATATCGCATTTACAGCCAGCCAATGGTAGAACGAGTTGCACAGGTGTCTTTCGCGCCATTTCGCACGAAATGTGGCATACGTGCGGGTTTCCAGGATTCGATAGAACGTGTTCGATAGAACACCGTCCAGTTCTTAGAAAGCGAGAGGACATGTAGCAAATTACGTGCTGTAATCTTCTTCCCTCCGCTAGATGTCGCTATTTGCATGACCGCTGGTGACCGCTATTCCCTCGATGTGATGTTATTTGAAGGTTGTTTATAACAGATATATCATCATAGGGGTGACGTAATATGTTTTTCTCTCACGAAGAGATGAATTTATTGATTTTCTTGGAGATGCAACCCTGCCGTTTCGAACGAACCCAAACAGAGCCCAGTATCAGTCCAAAGGGTAATACTCTTTGTCAGTGGGCGTGATGTCGGTCTAAGAAACATCGAATCTTTATTGACACATTGAGGAATGATTGACAGGTGTACCTAACGATAGGAAGCTGCCCTGTTACCGGGAGACAAGTGTGTAAACAGCGAACAGGTTGCCAAGAGCTATCTGCCCACGTCCTTCAAGATTTTGCAAGAATGCTAGCCTCAGTAGCAGGCTTAAATAGAACTGGGGGTTTGGACAATGGTGGTCTTCGGCTGCTTTCTGATTATCCCAGTTCTAAAAAAAATGGGGGTAATTCAACCAGGCCGACTATCATCACTATGTTGTCTATATGCAATCAGAAAACAGCACATAAAAGCTCCCAAAGACCCCCAACCCCCTCCCCAGGTTTTTGGCATGCTATGGAGGCTACTATCTGCCCACTACCCCACGTCCTTCAAGATTTTGCAAGAAAGCGACCCCTTTCTTTGTGTTTTTGGCTTCAGAAATGCGCTTTACGTCCAGCAAGAGCAAATTGTGTCACCGATTGCCCAACTAGACAGACGCCCAGGTCTTGCCTGTTGCCCCTTTGGCCCTAAATCTCCATTTTTAAGCCGCTCTGTCGGTTATTTCTTGTGGAAATGTTCCAGAGACAAGATTGACGATTGAGGTACCCGAAAAGATCAACATGACCCTGGTCGTATCAAATTTCCAGGCTGACCAATCACAGCGGAGAACGGCTCAACCAATCGCTGAAAGGGATGGGCCGTTTCGACCAATCAGGCGCCGAGAATCCTAACTTATCACAGATGTCATGTGACGTTGTTTTCTTGAAAACGCCGGTGGCAAAAACAAATCCTTATAATGTTTTCGTATCATCACGAACTTCATTGAAATGAATCTGGATTTGATATGCGATGAAATTTGTCAAGTACAACATGTTGGGGTAAGTAAAAATTATAATACTTCATGTTCAAATGTACATCAAGGTATAACGTTAGAATGTTGTCATAAGATTTGCCGAAAAACAGGTATTTCTGTGTCCATGTCGTATTTCACTGTTACAAGATCAAGTTTTAGTTCATAATTAAAGGGTTTTAGATGCTTATGGATGATCGTGATTAATTTTTTTGTACAGCTAGATATTTGAAGCATATAGTATCAGAATTGTCGTGAATTTGTACTAAATTATTGGGGGATAAGATTTAAAAAAAAAAATTGACGTGAACCAGTTTATTGCGTGTTTTACCGGCGCATGGGCCCCACGCCCCCAAGTACCAAAACAAACCGGCACGAAAAACACCGGCTTTTGCAAGACTGCGGAAGGCACGTTTCTTGCTCTCTCGGTACCTCCTTGGATCGCTTTCTTATCTTTTCAAGACACAATTGTCCAGCTAGTCGACTTCTTGAGGAACTGGAAGCTGTGAAGGTCAGTTGTGAAGGAATTTGAGGCAAATTTTGCGCCGCGTCGTCTGAAAATTGTAGCAAAATCTGGCTACGAGCATGGACAGTCCGTCTGGGTGAGTGACCGGTATCTTCTTGGTCGGACAGAGAGTATTTTGCAGAGACAGAAAAACAGCCTTTTCTTGGCGAATTCTTCGCAGATTTTCACGTCTAAAGCCTGCCAGCTTTCTTCACGACACTGTGGAGTCAGTCCAACACCACCTCAAGCATGCTTGTGGGCAAGCGGATCGCGAAAAGATCAATCGTCGGTAGTCGAGTGTGTGTGCCCGGCAAGGATGGCTACCTCCACCCGGGGGTGATCCGGGCCACGAAGTCGGACTCACCCGGGCCGGGGGACGCTACAGCCTACTCTGTGGCCTTAGACACAGGAGAAATCGTCGAGTTAACCGAGGAGAAGCTGGTGGGTTGCGGGTTTCGCGGCATGGGAGGGCTCCGGCTCGAGCCCGGCCAGCGGGTGTTCCTCACCCACCACGGGCGGGAGGTAAGCGGCTCGGTCACCGAGCACCAGGCGGAGAAACTAGCGGTGATCGTGCAGCTTGCCGACCGGGACCAGGCCACCGGGAGGCCCGTGGTGGTCCAGCGGAGGGTCGAGGACTTGCGCCTGCTGGAGAGCCGAAAGTCGGCCCGCCTCGTGGACCATCAAGACCGGGACTTCGCCAAGCTCGCCGACCCGGCCCCGCAAAGCGACCGAAAACGCGGCGTTTCTCACAACATCGATGTCCCCAAGAAAGACAGGTAAAATTCCAACTCCCTTATAAATCTATTTTAGAGCCTTTCCCCTGATTTTAGCGCTATTTTTCAGTCGTAAATCTGTTGTCGCTTCTTCGTAAACAACTCAAAATTATGAAGCGTGAAAAAAGCCGGTTGACCCATGCGGCGTGGGGCCCACATGTCCTGAGAAAAAGTGCGGTTATATCTCGATTATTTCAAACAAAACGGCCCAAACAGCTAAAATATTATTGCTTACATGTATAGCAACGTTTTGTAGATTTATATAGAGTACAATGTTGTAATATTTTGCTGCTATTATGTGTAAAAACTGGTTGTATTTCTAGAATCCTCTGTCAGTGTTACGCCCCCGACCCCAAAACCGGCTCCCTCGACAAAAACACGCTACTAGAGTTACAAGTCATGTCTTCCGGCGCCTTTGTCCCTGTTTATCAACACGTTTTACCTAATTATTCTCATTTCCAGGCCACAAAAACACCTTCTAAACACAATCATCATGTTTTTTTAGATGTAGGATCTATTAGAATCCTACATTTTAGTTCCTGTCGTTGTTTGTCGTCTTTTGCGTTGTATTTTTCTTTCCCGCCACACAGAAAAAGTCCCTGACTCATAATTTGGAAGTCCCCTTTTCACTGTGTGCGCATTCAATTATATCTGTCCTGAAGGCAATTTTGAAAACAAAACAAGTCTGTTTTCGTGTTTGTTTCAACTTAGAGTTTCCAAAAGACCTTGGCCATAGTCAAAGAGCTTTTTCATGATTCGGAAACAAACAAAAAAGAAAATCGTTTGTAATTTTCCACTCCAAAATGCCACAAAATCACTCTTATTTTTAGCCGTTCTAAGTTCTAGTTCTATATAAAGTCGTTGCGTCTCAAACAATCTGTTCTTGAAAATTCGTTAGAAATAGATCTTGCTTTCAATGTTGTCTTAAAATATTGAAAGCAGTAAGCAAAATATTTGAACTCTACTGACTCCCAACAATGGACGGATTATGTTGAAAATAAGCCGGTATCAATTCATTCCTCCTTTATCTTTTAATTCCTGTGGTTTTATACATATTTCCGACGCGCGCTCGCTTCTGGCCGGTGTCTCTATTTAACGAGGGTGGCTTTCGGACCGCAAGGATGCCGTCTGCGGTTTTTTGTGCGTTCCAAAGTCTGCAAAAACGCCGCAAAAAGCCGGGTGACTGAACCCGAGTTGTTGTTTTCGCCGGCCGGCTCCTTGTGTTGACACAGAGCCTGATGGATATTGATATGCAAATGAGGGTCACGGGAGGTCAAACTTGTTTTCGTCCTAGTCGGCTCTCTTAAGAGGGCCCCATAGGTAGTATTTTTTTTACCCTGATGATATATTGATGGAATCAGAAATAAACATTTTTACACAAAAACGTTTCAATTCCACATAATTTAAGAGACTGGAAGAATTTTGTAATCCAGTAGTGATGTTTTCGTCCTAAAAATTGGCTAAGTTTTGGCAACAGTATGTGATTGTATCTGGAGGTATGGGGTCTTGCTCCTTTTGAAGTCCCTACTATGCAATAGCATGTGCAGGTTGCAATACATCATTTTGAGTTCAACTTGGCGGCTCTAAATAAAATCTGTGTCACTGTCTGGAATAATATGTGGGGTTGGAAGTTAAGTTTTGGAAAATGGCCTCCTTTTCTCTTCCAGGGATTGCTATTTTACTGTAAAGTAGCGAATTTGTGGAGGATAAGCTTTGCTACTGTGAAAATTATTAGTGTGGGAAGGCTTAAAATTTTCTTGTTCAAAAGTCTTCCTCAGTGGCAAAAATATTGAAGTAAAATTTCAATAAAAATCAATACAAATCACAAATTCCTAAGTAACACTCATCATACCCAAACATTGTTATTTGTCACTCGCTATCATTTGTTTGGTCTAAAATCTCTTGAATCAAGGTGTGATTATCTAATGTGAAAAAGATCATCCCAATAATCACCAACCATTGTTTGCTAATAGGTTTAAGTGAGATTAGTAGGTCAGGTTTTACCACCAAAGGTGTTAACGGCCAAGTGCTAAGCCTCTAACTATCCTGATCTTATTAGTATTTAGTGTGTCATTCCAGCAGTCTAGCCAAACAGTGGAGGATGGCCTGGGAGATATGCTTGGCAATTTTCCAGCTTTCCTATATTTGTTGTCAGAAGGCCAGAGAAAAGATAGACACTGCTTAAATCTCCTGCTACATGTAGCATTAGCCTCCATAGCATGCCAAAAACTGGGTTTTTTTTCATGGTGTTTGGGAGCTTTTATGTGTTTTTTTTCTAATTGCATATAGACAACATAGCCGGCCTGAACGTTTTTTTGAATTGGGCTAATCAGAAAACAGCGTAAGACCACCAAACCCCCATTTCTATAACTTAATAATAAGCCTGCTACGGAGGCTATGCTAGCCTCAACCAGGCTTTGGAAGTAGCTGGAAAGAGTCAGTAAATATTGGCTGATCTCCTAAGGCTAATCTCCTAGCAGATCTTTTGGTGGCCACAAAAGACAGTATCAAATTGGCCAGGCAGTATCCAATAGCAACCTGGCTAATGGACACTCCTCTGGTTAATGAATACTGCCTTGCCACTGTATGATCTGCTTGGAGATTAGACATTGGCCAAATAGAGAGATCATCACCATCACATATGGAACCTGTAAAAAACAAAAAAAAAAGGTGATCAGAGATGGCAGACCTCACCCCTTTACCCATACTGCTTTGCGACTCTTCCAGACACAAATATTAAAGAGCCTTGGCGAAAACCAGTCTAAACGGGAACTACGCAGTTTTGGCCGCTTTACTGAAGGATGACTTCGGTGGAAAAGATGTTGGTTTTCTACAGAATTAGTCCACTTCCTAGCCAGGATGTCTTTCTATTTAGTTTACTGGGGCTCCCATACTTTCCCCATCACATTTAAAGTATGGAAGCCAAACTAAATAGCGACATTGGCACTCAGGCTAACTTTTCCCAGCAACTGTCAACAAAAAAATGATGTCCTCGCATGACCCAACTAGAGTCCAGTAAGACAGTTTTCCTCTTTGTGTAATCCCTAGCAAGATTTCCCCCACCCAAGTTTAAGCCTGCATATATCAATGTCAAGGTGCTTCAGTGTCTTTTCTCTAGATACGTGTATGTGTCTTGTAGCTTTGTGTTGAATGGTATGGTCCCATAGGTGTTTTGTATTTATCCAAAGTCTGGGGGTGGGGTGTTCTTTGTCAGTCTGCGGGGATGTTTTTAAGTGGCTGAATGACTGAATTGTTCGTCTTCAAAAACAAGTTCGCTGTTTGTAGTTCCCTCTGCTTTGAAGTGCTAGCTCTTTGGGACATACCATCCGGTTGGATTATTACGGGGGTGTCCAGAACTCTCTCGAAAATGTGGTAAACACCACGCGGTGAGCGCTACCCAGGCGTGAAATCTCTTTTGTGATTGGCTCCCGGGCCAGAGGGTGAAAATAGAGTGGTCCAAACAAAGACCCTGTGGTTTTGGGCACTCGCTATCAATGCCCCAACACCTGTACTTCAAACCACTAAGTGCGCTAGTAAAACAGGGGGAGGGCTTTTAAAGTACACAACTCGGATAACGCACAGGTTGTTGTTCCTAGAGGCATCTGTTTTCGCTGACCGTGCATTTTCTTGTTGGTTACTTTAGACATTGGTTGTATGGTTTACGTCTATCTGTACTGCTATTGTTTAGAAATGGGCCAAGGTGACATACTAGTCCACTGTTGTTGACAGAACAGAAGGGCCTTGGTTGGAGCAGGTGTGATAAGACTTGTTTGTCACTGGCTGTTAGTCTTGGGGAAAGTTCAGTAATACTTGTCACTGGTGGTAAGTTTGGGGGAAAGTTCACTATTGCCTGTGGTTGCAAGGAGGTTCTATCAATACACCTTGATGGTAAAAATTTTTTAACATTCTGCTTCCAGAGTGTACTTTGGTGCCTTGACACAATTTTTCTTTTCTTAGCTTTTGGAATTTTTTTAAAAGAAGAAAACCTTCTAAAAATTCTACATTTTTGGTTCGTTTCAATGTTTGCCAACTTTTGCAGTGTATTTTTCTTTCCCGTGATACAGAAAAAGTCCCTGACTATTTGGGAAGTCCTCTTTCTCTAATTGTCAGTACGTGCACATTTATTCTAAAAGCAATTAAGGAAAAAAGAAGTTCTTCCCTGAGTCTGTAACAACCAAGGGACTACTGTCCTCTTGCCCACCCCTTTCGCAGTGATACAATGGTCTGGTCGGTCCCACTAGCTAATGTTGTTGACCCGCTCGTGCCAAGTGGCATATGGTCGTCTCTGGTCGTCTGGTGGTTTTGGCGGGAAGCAGGCGATCATGTGACCTCTCCGTCGGACAATGGGCACTTTGAGAATGGCTAAAAGCCTCATTGTGCTCCCCGCTTTCTTCTTACAGCCAACAAAAGAATTCTTGGCATCTTAGAGCCGAGTAGTGTGACTGTGTTTTTCACTGCAGAGTCCTTGCATAGTGTTTCTAGCGACTGCATACATATCTGATATACATGTAAAATGATGTACTACATGTACTATAGAACTGGCCTCTCTTTTAAACAGTGGAAAGATATGACCACTTGAAGTAGCCAGTACGTAATTTGTTTCTATGCATGTAAAGTCTTAAAACTCCTTTTCGTCCTGTAACATTTCATACTTAAAAGTAGTCATACAATTTCTTTGACAGACTTTCTTGTTCCTCATTTCACACGAATGACAAAACTGTAGTTTTGTTGGATGGAATCCAGTATGCTATGGTCTGTGTCCAAGAATATTACCTCAGCACACTTGACAAAACACAAAGCATGATGAGGGCCCCAGGCTTTTGCAAAGACTTAAAAGCTCTAAAGCTCTTAAAAGGAGATTTAAAGTTTATACAGATCTCCTTTCTAGTAAAAGAAATCACAACTGTGCACTGGTGCCAAAATTTTAGAAAGGGGGAATTGGGTTTGAACTTTGAATTCTTCACTACCTATGATTCTGCTCTTGACAAAGTAGGGAGACAGACCTCCTAACCAGTGGACTAGCCCCCTGCTGTAGTGATTGCACAACTGTGTGGCCCAAGGGCTACAGAAATGGAGATGGGTGCCACCCCTATGCTCTGCAATAGAGTGGAACGGGACTTCTCTTTTTTTTTTTCAAGACCTCTTTCTCTAACCTGGCCAAAACACTTGAGACTCCCATGTGACAGTAGTATAACTTACAGTGTGGTAATTTATTAGTCTCTGTAGTCTGTAGCAGGCAGAACTGGTGGTTTGGTGGTCTTCGGCTGTTTTCTGATTAGCCCAGATCTGAAAACGGGGGTAATTGAACCAGGCCGGCTATGTTGTCTATATGCAATCAGAAAATAGCACATAAAAGCTCCCAAAGACTCTGAAGACTCCCCAAACCCCCAGTTTTTGGCATGTTATACAGTGCAGTAATTTATGACGTGGGGTTATATTTGGCATCAGAACAAGGGACTTTGCTGACAAGGCACCCCAGATATACACACCCTGCACTTGGCCGCTGAAAAGGACACTTCAGAAGACATCTGTTCAAGTTGGGTCAGTCTGCCAGGAGAGATCTCCTGCACAAGCAAGAAAGGGGAGGGGCTCAGTTAGGCCATTTTAAGTCACTTTGTTGTTCCTCAGATTAAAGAAAATGGTGACTTCAAAGATGTCTGTTCAAGTTGGGTCACTCTGCCAGCACTGATCTCCTGCACAAGCAAGAAAGGGAGGGGTTTAGTTAGGCCTTTTCAGGTCAATTTGTTGTTTCTCAGATAAAAGAAAAATGGTGAACTTGAAAAAGTCAGGTAAAGCAGTCATCCTCAACTGAGGTGAAGCATGAAGTTGTTTCAAGTAGCTTATACTAGTGCAAAGTGGCTTAGCACACTGGGTCACCCTTACTCTTCTGGATAAGTCTGATGGGTTCTTTTACTTAGTTACATACTGCTGTGTCTTCTAAGCATTTGGGAAGAATACTAGTATGGGAGTTCAACACACACCACTACCAGTGGACTAGCCCCCTGCTGTAGTGATTGCAGACCTGTGTGGCCCAAGGGCTATAGAAACAGAGATAGGCACTGCCCTATGTACAATCTGGTGCAGGAAAGACTGTGTGCAAGAAACAAAGAAATCAATTGAGAACCAATTGACTAGCCTCATGCTGTAGTGATTGTAGAGCTGTGCGGCCCAAGGGCTATAGACACACACACAAAGAGATAGGCACTGTCCTGTGTCTGTGTGCAATCTGATGTTGGAAGAAATGTGTTCAAGAAACAAAGAAATAAATTGCGAACCAATTGACTAGCCTCATGCTGTAGAGATTGAGCTGTGTGGCCCAAGGGCTTTATACACTCAGAGATAGGAACTGCCCTGACTACTAGTACTATTTACTATCTGATGCAGGAAGGACTGTGTCCATTCTAAGAAACTCAGAAATGAATTGTTTTTGCCCGATGGCTAAACCACCAGCATGTGATAATGGCGCATCAGTGTTTTTGGCCAGGGTCCCAGAGTGTCATTTTTTCTGACCGTCTTTTCAAGGACACGCCGTTCGACCTGCCAGTTTCAACTTCTGCGGACATTCCGCCGTTGGCATGGTTTCAGGAATGTGGTTCTCTTTTCTGGCGTTGAATGTGCTGCCTTGGCAAGACTGTCACATGGGCGACACGTCGCGATGCGTAATACGCACAGAGACTGGTAATTGGTAAACCACACATGCTGAACTCACGGCTACCCCAGGCATGGTTTATGATATGTGCAGTGTGGCATTGAATGGCCTACTAGTAGTGGTTAGGGTAGTTGCCATGGGATTGAGAGGTCCCGTGTTCAATTCCTGGCATTCCTGGCAAGATGTTATAACTATAATATAAGTCCTTGGGAAAGGAACACGAACTTTACCCAGGTGTAAAATGGGTACCTAACTTTGGTTGGGGAGGTTAAAGGCAATGAAAACAGAAGGATGGACTCTGCCTTTGAATACCGTGCACTAAACACAGTGGACCAACAACCCTGAACAACCCACTGCCTCTACATGTACAGCCCTAAAAGGCAATAGGACTACCTTAACCACCTTCTTTTACCTAAATGTAACATCAGGTACAAGTACAGGTATAGAGGTTTTGGTACAGGACAGTCAAGACCTGTTTTTTGGTGCTGGACAATGTCTTCTTTTATTTGCTAGAAACAGGTGTTTTGAAAGACAGAGCAGGGGTAATATACATGTAAGTTCCGCTCAAAAGAGTCCAGACTTGTCTCAATACTACTCGCAAACATCTGTTTCAAGTTCAAAAACTCTGGTGAAGTCTGCGATCTCTGATTGTCTTGTGTCATTTTGTTTGGACTGGGTCCTCTCCCAAAACCACCAGACACCCAAACAACTTCAAAACCGTCATTTAGAGGGAGGTTAGTTGTCTTGGATGGCCTTCAAAAAACCTCAGAGGCAACCTTTACTAGGCTTTAGGGTAGCTGCCAAGGTTGCAACTTGTCAAAACTACAGCACGGCCTAGCCTCCATAGCAGGTTTATAGAACTGGGGGTTTGGTGGTCTTCGGCTGTTTTCTGATTAGCCTCCGTAGCAGGCTTATAGAACTGGGGGTTTGGTGGTCTTCGGCTGTTTTCTGATTAGCCCAGTTTAAAAAACAGGCCGGCTGTGTTGTCTATATACAATCAGAAAATAGCACATAAAAGCTCCCAAAGACCCTGAAGACCCCCCCCCAAACCCCCAGTTTTTGGCATGATCTGGAGGCAAAGCACAGCTGTGGAAAAACCACCTGTGAAGGTGCCAAACAATCGATGTCTGCATGAATGAGTTGGAGAGACACTAGTACTGGTTACACCACATTCTCTCATCTAATGCTGTCCATCTTGTTGTTGTAACCATGACTGCAGATTTGATGAAATCTATTTTTGAAAGGATCAAGGTCATGTATTGGTCATTGGTCAAGGTCATCCATGTTCAAACGTTCATGTGAAAATATTAATTGTAATTATAAGCTGCTTGTCTCTAGTTTTGTTACTACGAGACTATAACTCATTAGAAAAGGGTGAGGCAGCTATAAGTTCGAAAGTTCATCTATTTTAGTACATTGTTGTTTGTGCCCTAAATATCATGTTTTACGATGTCTACATATTTCCAAGGATAATGTGGCTACATGTTGCATACTAGAACGATCAAGTTATGCAGAAACAGAGTCAGCAGGCTAGTTTGAAAAACTTTCGCGATTTGTGTTTGCGGATGTCAAAAACGCTGAGGCATTTAAAAATGGGGGCGTTGGTTCAGTCATAGGACTGTAACCGCAGGCCATGTGACTTCAGTGTCACGCGACATTTTTTTTTTCTAGATCTCTGGATCTCGGCCAAGTTTGCCGTTTTTTAAACAAGGGGGGGTTGTTTCTGAGGTCGGTTATACGTGACTAGACATGTCTGGTGTCCACAAGTCTATTGTTAAGGCCTGATCGTCCCCGCGCTAAGAATAGTTGTGAAAAACAAGTGCAGGGGACAGAGGGTGTGTTGAGAGATCGATATGGCAAATGGGCTATGGTCGGCAGAAATGGCTTCTAGAACAACACTTGTGAGAAGGTCAGGGTCACAGAACTGATATGGAGACCACGAATTATCACTGTCTTTCACTGAAAATGGCTCTTTTTGCAGAAAAAAAGGGCAAGTGTTTGCACACGTAATGAAATAAACCATGCATACATGTAGCAACAATGTATTACTTGTACGTGTAAGTCAGTACAGTACACATGTCACTCTGGTATTTGAGAAGTGGCACGAATATGCAAATTAAAGTCACATTAAGGTTAGTATTTACATGTATGCACACTGGACTTTGACTTTGACCTTAAGAGCTCTTAAAAATAGCATGAAGAGCTTCTAATCATAGGGATAATGGAGACTGAAGGACAGGTTCAAATCAAACTCTGGACTGTACCATGGGAGAGATTGAAGAGGGGGACTTTTTTTCCAATATCCACCTGTTGCAATATCATTCATCTGGGGTGCACTTGTTCTGGTTGGCTGATCTGACATACACACACACACACACAAACACACACACACACACACACACACACAAACACACACAAATACATGTACAAGCTCACACATACACACACACACACACACACACACACACAATTACTCACACACACACACACACACACAAACACACACACATACACACACGCACACACACTACACACACACACACAAACACACACACATTCACACAGTGACACACACGCACACACACACACACACACACACACAAACATACACATCACAGAGCAAAACTACAAACTATCAGAAACATTACACACAATCCTCCACCACTACAACTCCCTTTAAAAGTTTAAATGCGCCGAGGCTGTCCTACAGTATAGAGTTTCACAAATAAGCTGCAGGTGTGTCACAGATCTCCCTGTAAAGACTCTACAGATAGCCTGGCGCCAGCGGAAGATTTCTACCTAAGTCCTCAAGCTATGCCACTGGCTGATCAATAACTTGTTTCTAGGTCAGAACTTTCAGGGGAGAAAGGTTTAGAAGAAAGAAACCATCTAAGCCTAAATTTGTAAGCCTTTCTGTGGTCTTAATGATCATCTTTATCTTATTATTTGTAAGCGACAGAGACGGTCCAGTTTTTCATCTGTTATGTATCGTTTTTGATAAAAATAGAGTTGCTATTTTGACGTCTGATAGTAATGTAAGATGATATGTTTGGGTGTACAGTTGACAGTTTCAAAGTTACAATTATACTATTTATAGATCCTTTCTTTGTGCCCTCTTTGTTTTATCTAAAGATTGATGAACATCCTTAAGATATCAAGCTACAATCTGTTGACATGTATCATAGAAGAAATTTTAATTTAGAATCGTGTGCAACCTTATGTTTTCTTCTTCAATTTTAACTTTAAGTTACGGAGAACACAAAACAAATTTGCTTTAGCCAAATAGTGTAGGCTCAAGCACCTTTTTTTGTACAAATCCAATAATCTATGTACCTACATAATGGACAAACAAGACAGCTGCGAGACTTTGGAGTGTTTTTATGAAAAATGTTTGTCCTTTCAAAAGTAGGTCACTGGTCCCAAACAATAGAAACCAGTCAATGGTTAATGATATGTTTTCGGAACTGTGTGACAATACTGTAGATTACTTTATATTTGGGGTAGCAAAAATTCGTGGTCTGAGAAAATGGACATGTTTGCAGAACTATGTGTTCGCAGTGGCGACAGGTGCAAAGAAAAAAAAAAAGAAAGTCGGCAAATTATTTGTTTCGGTAATAATAAATTCGCGGTTCAGAAGTGACCATACAAACTCGGGATATAAAAGCACCGCAAATCTAAAGCGATTTACAGTAATGGGCTGTTCGCTACTGTTTCTGGTGGGTTAATTTTGCAGTGTTCTCTCCCATGCAAATCTACGATACTTTGGATGTATGTTTCCAACGTATCACTACTATACTACAAACTTATTTCAACAGAAGACTTAAGAAAAACTAAAACAGCTGTAAATTAATATGATAACACAACCAATTAGAGTACTGGTTTTGTGCAGTTGGTAGAAATAATTGGATGACGACAAGGAAAAAGCGACAAACAAGACCAGTCAAACTTCCTATCTGGTTAGCCTGCCGTGGCCAAAAATAGCCTGGTGTCAGCAGAACAATTCTTTTCTTAAGTCGGCAAGAAAGGAAAGACACAATAAGTCGCTGGTCCCGTGGGAAAAAGGCAACCTGTTTCCTTTGTAGTCAGCAAAAGGACTGCCAAATAAGGAGTTGGTTTTGTTACACTTTTTTTCTGCTATATCAGTACCACTAAGGGCAGTTGGGGTTTAAGAATAGACAGGTAGAAATTGTCAAGACATGAAAATACAAAACGTATGAAACAAGCTTTTGAAATGAATGAATGAATGAATGAATGAATAAATGAATAAATGAATGAATGAATGAGACAAAAGAATGCCACTTACCTGTTTCAAGGAAATTAAACAGATATTCTATAGCACATACTACTAGTAATTGTACTTTCCCAAAAAGAAGTGCTACAATTCTAGCTCTTCAGTTTTCAGCATAATGGTTGTACAAATTCCTACAATTCTCCACAGATATTTTTCTGTTACCTGTTTTTGGTACCTCCTCCTCCCCTGCCAATGGTTCACTCCATTTTAATTTAGGGGTCACCTTGACCCAGTTGCTGTACTTTGGCCCAGTTGATAACAGCAGACAGGTGATAAGGAACAGCCAGCAGCTGTTGTTTTTCTGTTACTCAACCGACCAATCACAGCTTCGGGCTGACTGTTTGAACTGACCAATCGCAGCTTCAGGCTAAGTGTTTGAACTCAAGTTACCTGCACAGTACTCCTGTACTGTATCAGTGTATGTAAATTTGCAGTATCCTAGCGCAGGGTGAAAATAAATAGTTTGAAGTGGGATCTTTGCGTAGTGGGTTATGTAATAGATGCTCATAGTATGATTACTATGATCAGTTTGTGAAATTAATTATGCAAATTATGCATAAATTATGCAAATTGATGAAGATTAGTGTGGGTTTATCTGTTACAAAACAAACAAACAAACAAACAAACAAGTTAACAGATACCTAACAACATGAACTTTTTACCTTCCAGAAAAATGAGTGAGGAGTTCTATATGGATGAGTGCATGGCTCTATGTTCTACTAAAGAAAGAAAGAAACAAACAAACAAGTAACAACATGATGTTTTACCTTGCAGAGAAATGACTGAGGAGTTCAACATGGCTGAATAATTGTAGCCTTTTAAAGTACTAAACAAACAAACAAACAAACAAACAAGTAACAATGATGTTTTACCTTACAGAAAAACGAGTGAAGAATTTGACATGGATGAGTGTATGGCAGCCATGATCCTGACCAGCCTGTCCTGCAGTCCTGTCTGCAGACAAGCTTCCTAAACAAACAAACAAACAAACAAACAAGTAACAATGATGTTTTACCTTACAGAAAAACGAGTGAGGAGTTTGACATGGATGAGTGCATGGCAGCCATGATCCTGACCAGCCTCTCCTGCAGTCCTGTCTGCAGACAAGCTTCAGACGACAGCTCTGTAAGCTCTGGTACATCAGGTAAGCTCTCGTTATTGCTTTGTACCTGAAACGTAAAAGAATGGACATTCCTGTGTAATGGTATACT
The DNA here is from genome assembly GCF_001625305.1 of Branchiostoma belcheri. Lineage (NCBI taxonomy): Eukaryota > Metazoa > Chordata > Leptocardii > Amphioxiformes > Branchiostomatidae > Branchiostoma > Branchiostoma belcheri. Next base: position 2,154,684 of record NW_017803898.1, on the reverse strand, counting down.
AAAGAACCCCGAATCCAAATGATTCTGTCCATGACCATCATCCTTTGCGGTTGTCACCACCTTCGCCATCTTGCATTTTGCGTTTCTTTTATTTTGTGGTCTTTCTTGAGAGAAGCCCATCATAAGTTCCCAACACCTTAGAATTTTTTTTTGGATAAGAAAACTTATTTAGGAGAGAAGCAAAGACTGCCTGAGAATAATCTTGAGACTCAAGAAGTTTGTTACCTTATCATTCAGGAAGGAAACCTCCAAAGAGCAGTTTTAGTTGTTCAAAACAAAACATGACTAATGACAACTCTTAATTACATATTGATTAGAATCTTGAAGCTAAAGTTTTATCCTCTTGAAGCTAAAGTTTTTTCTTCATTTTGGAGCTAAAGTTTTTTCTTCATCTTCAGAAGCTTAAATTTTTTCTTCATCTTGAAGCTAAAGTTTTTCTCATCTTATTTTCCAGGAGAGAAGCCGCCCATGAGCCCTCAGCACTGGCCAGAGGGTCTGCTGTCCTCCAGCCTGAACAGCAGCAGTGGTGCCAGCAGTATCAGCACACTCAGCATGCGATCCTCACCCTCCCCCCCGCACAACCCCCCACACCCCCCGCAGAACACAACACCCCCTCCACCATGTTCGGCACCCCCCCTGTGGACGAGGGGATCGATCTTGGGGAGAGCCACGACTTCTTCTTGGAGGGAAGATCGCCCAGGAAGCGAAAGGTGAGTCAACTTTTGTTTTTAAAGTTTTGTAAATTTGCTCTAGGAGAAGTAGTTACATTAATAGAAATTTAGGGGACGTTTTTCTTTTTTTTTTCCAGAAAAACACCAGTCCTGTTTGTGTTTTTATTTAGATTCATTTAATTAAAAGAAAGGTTGTTTTAATTCTTGTCCTTTTTACGAAAGATAGAAGTGCTGTAATAGTACATGTATAAAGTTGATATATATATTTTTTTTCTATTGTTTAATGGAACATTTATGTCATGTTTCATGTTCTTGAACCAAAATTATGGCTATATTTTACACCAATTGCCTAGACTACTCTGAGTTCTCTGTGGACACTATAACATGTACATGTATATGATTATGGAATGCCTATTTATATATATATATATTGGATACTGTCTTGCCTATTCATTATTGGATACTATCTTGCCTATTGAATACTGCCTGCCTATTGAATACTGTCTTGCCTATCGGATACTGCCTTTGCCATTGGATATTCTGCTCCCAAAGCCAATGTCACAATGTTAGCATGCTTAGCAGTATCACAGACATATAGGCTTCCTGTCCTGTCATTGAGACATACAGTATCGGCAGCCGGCTTAGTCCTAGTGTCACATTCCTGCACACACAGCCAAGTAGTCATACACATGATACAGGGCTCTAGGCAGCTTAAAATAGTTTTCTGCCAGCCTAGGTTCATGATTGGACCTGGGGGGAGACTGCTAGCAATTCGAGGGGGGGGGGGGGTCAGGGGAAAATTTTGGATTCTAAGCCTTCGAGCTTCGTTTAAAAATGTAGTTTCCTACATTTTGAGCAAACCATAGGGTTGCAAGTGGTTTAGGCTCCATAGTGCCAAAAACTGGGGGTTTTGGGGGTCTTCATGGTCTTAAGGAGCTTTTATGTGCTATTTTCTGATTGCATATAGACAACATAGCCGGCCTGGTTGAATTACCCCCATTTTTAGAACTGAGCTAATCAGAAAACAGCCGAAGACCACTAAACACCCAGTTCTATAAGCCTGCTACGGAGGCTACAAGTTGTTGTTGTTGGTCCTTTGGATGCTTTTTTTACATTTTCACCCAAGATTTTCTGGTGCTGGCTAATTTTTTACCCCTGGTGTCACATTCTGGCAAACACAGACAAGCAGAGTCAGGCTGTGAACAGTTGCCAAAGATAGCTTTTCATCTGGGGCTGTGTTGACTTGGTGGGGACATGGGAGGTGGATCTGGGTGTTTAGCATGGAGAAAATCCTACACAGATGTCATTTCTTGAAACCAAGCCATTTTGGGGAATGAATCTTGGTCAGAGAGATCATTCTAATGCTAGAGAATGGAGGACAAAATAGGTGTATAACAGCTAAATGAGTTTTCTTCCCATTTAGGGGCTCTTGAGTTATAGAATTACACAGTAAGACATTTAGTTTTTTTTCAGCATTTTTTTTCTACTTTGACAGCTTTTTTAGGGTACGGTATTCGGTAACCCCCCCAAAAAAAGTATCCATAGTAAGAAAAACTGTCTTAATTTGTCTTAACTGTCTTAACTAAATTTGTACCTAAAAATTTATTATTACCGTGAGCAAATAATTCGTCAACTTTCTATTTGCTGTACCTGCCGCCCACCACAAACATATAGTTCCGCAAACATGTCCATTTTTATAGACAGCTAAAAACAGGCAGCTAGCCCGACAATTTGCCTAAGAACAGCCAAAACAATCCTCACATCTGCTTGGGCAGTGATGATACAATACATTGTAGTCTCCAGAGGTACCCTGCTGGTATATGGAGCCTTATAAACAACTTATCACCTACTTATGATCAGTGATTGTTTGGTTTCCTTCTGTCCTGTAATATGGGGCAGGGAGGAGCACTGTGTCCTCAATAGGGTCAGATAACTGACCAATCACTGAAGACAATAGGGTGATAACTGACCAATCACAGCCCTCAATAGGGTGATAACTGACCAATCACTGAAGACAATTGATTTGAGATGGGCTGTTATATAGAACTAGGACAGGAATGATACTGTAAGTCACTGTTCACAGTCTGAGAAAAAATGGACATGTTTGTGGAAGTATACGCTCACAGTGGCAGTAGGTGCAGCAAAAAGAAAGTAGGCGAATTGTTGTTCATAGTATTCTTGGTAGTCCTTCGTCGCCGAAGATGATTGTCAGTATGCTCAATCACGGGGGATGAGACCTCATGTGACTTCTTAGTCCGAAGCCTGAGGCAGTTCATAGTATTAGTAATAATAAATTTGCGGTACAGAAGTGACTGTGAAAGCTGCAAATATAAAAGTACAGCGAAAACATCATGATTTACAGAAGTTCCAGATCTAGTTCCAGGGACTGGCATCCAATTCAAATGCAATTTCAGGGTGGCAAACCAAGGAAAAATATTCTGGATGAGGAAATTTGTCTGATATTTCATTTCATGTTTTTGTCATCATTTCATACTTGAAATATTTGAAGTACTGTTCTGTATTTAAAGTAAAAACGAACTATTTCTCACAATTGAATGTCAAGAATACTCTGTAATTGTGTTTACTGCATATGCTGACCACAGAAGCTGATTAAAGCCATGTTTTTAACCACGAAATCATAGCAATTTTACCTGTAAATACCTTAGAAATCCACTAGGATAACTCAATAAAACCTGGTATATGTATAACTAAAGCTGGTATAATTAGGTTACGCTGTACTTGAACCCTGGATCAGTTTGTTTACAAAGTTCCCTGCTTAACTCTTAATCCAGGCATTACACATGTCAGGCATATCCAAATGTTGGGCTGCTCTGGTGTATTTCCCTGTGGTTCTACAATTTTTGGGGCTTAGAAACCGATTTTTCAAAGTCAACATTCTAGTCATTTATCTACATACTAAGTTCAAACCACACTATCCCAATGTATATTGACCCTCACGGAGCAAAAAATCCAAAATCCTGACGGAAAATGGTTATCAGAGGATGCCTTTACAATAGAAATTAAGAATGAGGCCACAACGAAATAGAGCTAGGCAGAAAACTTGAATCTGGTTTTAGTCACTTCAGAAAACCGCATTAGGGTGTAAACCTGACTCTCAGGCTATGATTTCATGTTGTTTTACTATTTGACTCATTTTGAGCATTATTTTCTTATGTCTGAGAACCAACAAATCAAATTGGCATGGCCCCACATAGCTTGTGTATTGAGAAAACAGCACATACTGCTAGAGCTGTGTTGCCAGGAGCCTTGTGTGTGTGTAAGGAACCAATTGACAACCCAGTGAGCTAGATCTCCCTATCTAAAGGAATTATCTACATGCTGGTTTTTTATGTAGGTCAGGCCCCTTGTTACATGTTTCTAAACACTCTGGTTTTACACTGAAACCAAAGCCAGTGTCACCCTCTGCGTACTACTATACTATTACATGTAGTACATACTCAACATTGTGTGATCGTGTGTGTGTGTTAACAGCTTGACTATACTAGCAGTTAGGGTGTAGTTTATAGGCTGGGTTTGAAATATTACTTCCGTTCAATTAATTCTACAAGTGACAGGGTGGCTTGCTGACCTCTTTGGGTTACATACTTGTGGTGGTCTCTACACAAACCAAGGGAACCAGCAAGCTGATATGCATGTTTAGGATTTCTATGTGCTCAATATAGTATCTTGAACAGTGGTATTGGTGGGTTGGATTTTGATAATTGTACAACATGGGTTGGTGTTAATTATATTGGTTCAGCTGTACAAAAGACAGCCAGGGTTGGTTACAAGACTATTTTAAAGGGCTAAGCCTGGCTTGGTTTTACTTTTTATACTTCGAAAGATAACATTGAGTAACATTGTCTTCATGTATGGATGATTTGGTCTTTCTTTTGGAAGGAGGTACAAAGAAATTGACCTACTGTTGCAGATGATTGTTTGAACTTGATTGACACAAAATGTAACAATTCCTTTTGTGGCGGTCGGTTCCCCTTTTCATACCATGTGTTCATGTTGCTATGTGCCAAAAGAGAAATACAGAAAAAAAAACCCGAATGATTTGATTGTTTTGAGAGAAACCCTTTTCTTGCCCTTCCTAGTAGTATTTGTAGTTGTTCCTTAGAAAAGAAAAGGGTTTCTCTCAAAACAATCCACAATTCTGCTTGTTTGGGGGTCAATTTCTACATCCTGCAACAAGAACATCACTTCTCATAATCACATGTTGTTTGCCAAGGACCAAGCGCATGTCTATCAAAAAAAGGACTTTCAAACTGTTGCAGTTTTCTTTACACTGAAGTCCCAAGTCACTAATGGTCCATGGATTACTAAGTAAACCCATGCTTTACTCTCCAAGTCTAGGAACTTTGAAAACAAGTATGAGGTATGCTTTCCAATATATCATAGCTATTCTGCACCTGTTAAGTTTTAGGGGAGGAATTACTCCAAGATGAGTCATATTGTTGTGTGAGGAGGGAATAAGAGAAAGTTCAGCTTCCTTGAGTAACTGGAAAGTGAAAGTTTGAAGGAGTTGCCAGGAAATGCCTGTGTGTTGCTTTCAGTCTTGGCTTTAGCCACCATGTCGTCTAATTACTTTACTCCCTAGGGGAAGCACATACACTGTATGGCTTGTCATCAGTGTGTTTTTAGTTGTCTTTTTTCTGCAATTTCCAACATCCTCAGTGATAGTATTTCTGTCTTATGTCTGTCTGGAACGTAGTGGAAGGGTTGCAAAGCACTATGGGTAAGGGGGTGAAGTTTGCCACCTCAGGTCAATGAAAGAACAGCCTCCTTAATTGGAAGGTAGGCGAACTTTCGGAAGTACTTGGGGTAACAAGCTGTTGGGAGAAACGAGGACAAAAACAGAGAGAAGTTCAAAGTTGTTTGTGACCAGCACTGTTGAAAGACAGTTTTCATACTTCATGCTGGTTTTTGATGACTGTTTTTTCCTACAACTTTTTTCTTTCTTACTTCACCCTAAAGAACAGAAATGTTGTTCTTGGATTGTGATCTGTCTGTCTGTGAGTTCTTGCTATTCCCAGAGTACATTCACATACTGCAATACATCCTCACTGTCAGTGCTGCAAATTTTTTGTTATTTTATTATTTTTAATCATGGCTTTACAAATGCAGTATAAATTTATCCCACTGAAATGTTAAGAATCCTATCAGTAGTGACCACCTGTCCGCATCATCCAGATTATATTTACGGTATCCCCCAACTGGTCTTCTTGGATAGATTGGACTGAACACACGCACAGACACATATACACACACACATTTGTACACCTTCCCTGTCCACCCCTATGTGTTGTTGACTGTCTGCGGCTCATTTGGACTCGGGAAGTCCAAGACCCCTTTGAGTAATTTGATCCGGTTGTTTGCGAGACTCTGAAAGCTGAAGGTCGAACGGAATGGTTCATTGGCTACATTCAACACCGGGCGGGTTGTTTATAGTCGCTTAGGTCACTCGGTCAGCGCAAAGGCTGCTGGGATGTGTTATTGTCTGTGGCGGCTGTTGTTGTCGACAGTTGTGACCCCGAATGACCCAAATCAGCTGTCAATCAAAGTTACCCAGCCTGTCAATCAAAGTTTGCTGCTCTACCAATCAGAAAGCAGAGTGATGTACCTCTGGTTGAAATATTCTGCATTTTTATGTTGCAGTTTTCTTCCAATTTGTGAATTTGACTGATGCATTTGGGTATACATGTACATGTAGACAGAGATTGTTCTATTGTACAGCAATTTTCTACATTATACAATGTAGTTTTCATTGTTGAATTCATAAGGGATTCATACGATTTGATGGATGTTTTTGGGTGCAGATAGAGATTGTTCTATTGTACAACACAATGTTTACAACTTACATGTTAGAGTAACCACCTTTTCAATGATATACATATGATAGCAGGTTAATTTGAACCCCTAGAAAAGTACTTCACCTTGTTGACAAAAGTCTTCCTTGCTTGTTTTTAACCATATCTTTTCATGTACGTTGATATAAACACAGCTTCTGTTGTGGTTCTTTCTTTACGTCTGCTCCAAAAGTTGGCCACACTTCACTTGTTCCCGTAAATATTGACCTGATGTGCAGACCAGACTGGATTGTGCGTGTTGACTCCAGGTCTGGCCGTGTTTTGTGGCTTGCAGCCAAGTAGAATTAGGCCCAGGGCCAGACATAAACCCCTGGCAAGCCGCTCGGAGCGGCGAGAGTTTGTTTGATCTGTGCGAGCGGTAAAAGCGAGGCGTGTAAATCTCGTTTTTATGAGACACGATGTGAAGTATCCCGTAACGTTTAACGGCGCTTTAAATCTGGCTCCAGGCATGTTCTCGCATGTAAATGCTTCTTCGCAGTTTTAGCTATCCTGTTCTTGCATGTGAATGCTTTTTTCCCCAGTTTTTGCCCATTTCTTATGTGGTTCATGCTCTGCAAGACTAGATACTTCTTTTCCAAACATTCATTTCACTTTGTTTTATCTATTTCACCAGTAGGTCTGTTATAATACCTTTTTTTCAGGTGTCCTTTGGCATAGAAAAGACACAAAAACACTGTTGTTATTGATGTTACAAAATGGATTTAGATATATGATATGCCATATAAAGTTCTTTCATAGATTCAAGAATGATTTTGTGTATAAAAAGACTCCATTGCTGCCGTTTTAAATACACAGATAAAGCTTGAACTACATTACAGTACAGATACACAGATACAGAGGGAAGAAAAATAGAACAAGGACAGTTGAAACGTGATCCCCACATGTTTCAGATAAAATTGGCCCATATTTGTGTAGTGCCTGGGGGTGGTACAATTTGGTAGGTAGCCCTGCATGCCTGATTACATAAGATAGCAATCTATAAGGCCACACTAAAGCAATGCCTTGTTTCTCATACATTTGCAAGTGTAACAACGTGTATATACATGTGTGTAGGTGTACGGATAACTGCCCAGCCCAATGGGTCCTGGACCTTTTGGCCTAATCGGTTGATGCACTGTTTGTGAGCTGACATGCTGTGCGAGTGGTGTGGGTTTGATCCCGGGAGTCAGAATAAACTTTGTCAGCTTGTGTCTTTCCCTCTTTCTCTGTACTTCAACTAACACAAATAAAGATTTAGCATGTAGAGAAAGAGAAACCAAGAGACGTAATACTTAAGACATTTAAAGTAAGTAGAGAAAGAGGAGAACAAAATGATTGAAAGAGCAGGTTTGGAGGAAAATTTGAATCTTACAGTTACAACAAAACATCTGTAGAAAAAAAGTAGAACTAGAAGCATTGGCTGTTTTGGACTTGAACACAGAGGAAAGTTGAAAAAATACAATATGTAAAAGGCCAACCAAATTGCCTAAAAAGTTTCAAATGCCTAAAACTGGCCTAACTTTCAGAGCTGCACCTGTTATGCACAGGGCGGACACTACAAATCCATTTTCCCTCATAAACAGCCCACCCTCTGACTCTAGATTCCCTATAATTGAGATTCATGACTCTGGGTTTAGCCCTCCTGACCCAGTTTCGGCAGTGCTTGGCCTTCAGATCAAACCTGTTTCCTTTATGATCCGCTGCCCTCCACTTGCCCAGCGCTCCCAGGGGTATTCATATATTGAAGCGGAATGTTGAACAGTTGATGTTGTCTTGCCCATGTTCAGTGGTGCAGTTCTCTGCCTTTAGGCCACAGCAATCTAATCTGATGGTTCTTGCGATTAAAAACATGTTGCTGAAACTCAAAGGTCAACATGAAACAAGATTTTAATGAGAAAGTCCTGGAAAGAGACAAGAAAGGCCTGAAAAGATAGTTCTTGTAATTAAAATCATGATGTTGAACTGAACGTGAAAACACGTAGAGGAGAAAGTCAGTACTGTGGTACATCAGAAGCCTCTACCAGGCTTTGGGAAGTGACTGAAAAGAGTAGAAATTGGCAGATAACATGCCAGGGGAGTTGGTCTGCTAAAAGTAAAAGTATGGCATGTTATCTGTCCAATTTCTACTCTTTCCAGCCGCTTCCCGAAGCCTGGTAGAGGCTAGTACACCCAATTTTTTGCTCATAACAAATTTGTCTCCCAACCCAATCTTCAATCTTCTCTTTTGATTGCTAAAATTTTATTTACCTCAGACATTTTTCCCCCAGCCTTATGTTTTTAAGATGTCCTTTTGTAAAATCTTTCTTCTAATTGTCAATGAACCAAAGAAATCTATTAGTGTGGTCTAATGTTCACCTAATTACTTCCACACCACTTTTGATGACTTTGTTTACGTTTTCTGCTCAGTAGGGGAGTTACATGTATGTAGGTCAACCTGAGGTGTGTCTGAACCAATCACCTGCATGCATTTTAAAAACCACTTTGCTGAGCTAAAATTACCCATGGTACTTTCACCTGCAGCAAAAGTGGAAGGGGCCACCTGAAAAAGGGGGTGTTCAGAAGAAAAAGTGAGAAAAAAATTTGAGAAGTTTTAAACTTGTTGAAAGAAAATATAGTTGTTCTTGGATACGTGCTGAAAATAAGAAAGAAGTGAGTGAGTAAAAAATACAAAATGGTTTTGATTCGAAAAGTCCCTCCCAGCAAAAGTGCCTTAAGGGCCATACCAATGCACAAAGGGGGTGTTCAAAAATATCAAAAAGGGAAAAAAAATGTTAATGTAGAAATTTACTTGTTAAAAGAAAAGGCATTCTTGGATATATCCCAAAATAGGAAACAAAGACACAGATTTTGAAAAGTCCCTCCCTGGTAAATGGAATCACCCACTTGTGGTACTAAATCCAGATCTACCAATGCCAGAAAGGAAAAACAACATATGGTCTTGTATTTGCATGATGGTTGACATTGACACACATATCATGGTAATGCACGAAACGCTAAGAAATAGCTTTACCCCTGATAAAATGGAATAGCCCGTACGTAGCTGTCACAAAAACCAGATCTTCCAATCGATATTAGAGGAGAAAAACAACATGTGCCTTCCCTGTATTTGCATGATGGTTGACATTGACACACATATCATGTGCAAATCCTAAGAAATGGCTTCACACCTGTGGAATAAAATGGAATATCCCCGTAGCTGTCACAAAAAACAGATCTCCCAATCAATATTTAGAGCAGAAAAACAACATGGAACATGGGGCCCAGCTGTACTAGTGTTTCTGTGATTGTTGACATTGACCCAAACATGTCACAAATCCTCAAAAATTGGAGCACATTTTAATCCTCTTGCGTCACAATGTTTAGCACCTAAATATTTTATACCCTCATATCTTAATATAGCTTCTTGTAATGAATTGTTGATAGAACATGTGTATGTTATCAATTATTTGTGTCAGTTATAACGTTATCTGTAGAAGTGTTGTCAAGGTTTCTAATTGGCTAAGTTATGGCTTGGTCATTTTTGTGGTAGGTTGTCACTCATATGATATTGACCCCATAGAATTTTCAGACAGAAAATTTGAGAAATAACTGTAGACAAGGATCAAAGACATATTTCCAAAACAAGACAGATGAATTTTCTAGGCCACTTGCACAGTTGGCCCCAGAATGCTAGCCTCCGTAGCAGACTTATAGTTTGGTGGTCTTCGGCTGTTTTCTTATTAGCCCAGTTAAAGAAACGGGGGTAATTCAACCAGGTCGGCTATGTTGTCTATATGCAATCAGAAAATAGCACATAAAAGCTCCCTAAGACCCTGAAGACCCCCCAAAACCCCCGGTTTTTGGCATGCTATGGAGGCTAGCAAAAGGTTGTTTATTCAGCGAAACCGCAAATAGTCGCCAATCCTTTAAACTGGCCTCATCCACAGTAAAGAAGCATTTATCCACAGGACCCCCTAGGCCTCTCTTTTCAAGGCCAGGCGAGTTTGATGAATGTGGCTTCAGGATGTAAACAAACCGCCAAGCATGTGACCTAGGGGGACTAGCGGAAGGGTCCAAGTCAGAAGGGGTGGTCTGATGCAAAATTTTTCAAGATTTTGCCCAAAAACTGATGAAATTTTATTATTTTCCTACTAGTGCTTGAACTAATCTTTTTAATATCGTATATTAGCATTCATTGTTGTATGTAGTAAACTAGAATTGATGTTTTTCTTAACATAAGGATATTTTTCTTTACTAAAACAACCCTGAAAGATATTTAAAGTTCCATATTCCAGTTTGTTTTTGTGGTTCTATATCTGGTATCTTGGATGTTCCTCTCTGTAATCTCATTTGTAAGCAGTATTGAGTAACGAAGTTGGCATTAATTTGGGAAGTTTGCTGTTGGATTATTTCGATATCGATTGAAACACGATTAAGCACTATTATCGTGTAATCGCATGAATAAGCTTATTTCGCAAAACAATTGATTGATTAATTGATTGATATCAATTGATTTATTGATTAGATGAAATCTAGAAATCAAATTTGAACCAACAACCTACATGTAGATCATTGGATACCGGTATTAGTTATTCTGACACACGCACGCGGTTACGAAAAATAATTCCCTAGCAACAAATTTTGACAAATGATATTTTCCAGAATGTACCATGTTAGCAAGGTCGTTGCCAGCTTAATGTCCCTTGCGCTATTTTTAGCGCCGGCCCATAGCAACAGTGGCTGACAGGTTCCAACAAACAGGTTACTTCAGAAGGCCCTGGGACATGAATATGATACCGTGTTGGACCCTACCATTCTTGACATCTAGGGGTGAAGAAATAAATTTTTCTAACATTCTTATTAGAGCTCTTTTCTTACATTTAAAGAAATGGTAGAGTTAAGGTTGCAAAATAGATTTCTTTCTTATTCAGCTTACATATTTAAAAGCTTTAATGTTTGCTGCCTCCCCATTTTTAGAATAGTACAGCCCAAGTTGACCTAGCCTTGACTTGACCCAGAAACCTCGACAGCGAAGGCATCGAGCGATCTGATTGGTCCAATCAAGGATATGTAAACACATGCAGTCAGGCACCTGTTTTTATGGAATTTGATAAGATTAGCTTCACAACAGGGCGACTTAGCCTGACCTAGTTCCTATTCTGGTGGTCTTTTCTTAAAAATTCTTCCTAAATATTGTACAAGAGGAAGGTATATATAGCATGTAAACCATTGGATGTGACCTAGAATGTGTCAACCTTTTTTTTACGCTCCATAGAAAGGTAATTAGCTTTGTAAAGAGTCTTTGTAAATATTGACTAGATGCCCCGCCCTTTACTTACCCTTTCTGGGCAAAGATACGGCTAAAAATGTTTGGTCAAAGTTTTAAGGACACAGCCGAAGGTCAGCTTGCAGTGTGTTGGACAATGTAGCCTAGTTCCAAGACATGACTGTTGCTCTAGTACAATAGTAGTATGGAACCTTAGTCTTAGCCTGGGTCCCAGAGTGTTTCCAGGGCCTACACATTAACACAGGCTAGTTCCTTGGCTCCAGAGCCAACATGCTAGCCTGGATGCCAGACTGTTTTCAGGGCCTACACAGGCCAGTTCCTCGGCTCTAGGGCCAACATGCTAGCCTGGGAGCCAGACTGTTTCCAGGTCCTACACAGGCCAGTTCCTCGGCTCTAGGGCCAACATGCTAGCCTGGGCGCCAGACTGTTTCCAGGGCCTACACAGGCCAGTTCCTCGGCTCCAGGGCCAACATGCTCCCAAGAAAATTATACCACAGTCCCCTGGCTATGAAACTAGTTCATACATGATCTTACGTACGAATCACATATCACATCAGAAAACAGGTTGTCTGGACACGTACCTCATGTCTGTAACATGACAGGTCGTCGTGATTTATCGCAATAATTGCACCCCAGTGTCATTTTTTTTCCACCAATGTAAACAAAGGGATTGCGAACACAAAAACATGGACCCGCCCAGCCTCCGTAGCAGGCTTATAGAACTGGAGGTTTGGTGGTCTTCGGCTGTTTTCTGATTAGCCCAGTTCTAGAAAATGGAGGTAATTCAACCAGACCGGCTATGTTATCTATATGCAATCAGAAAATAGCACATAAAAGCTCCCAAAGACCATGAAGACCCCCAAAACCCCCAGTTTTTGGCATGCTGTGGACGCTACCCAATCTTGATGTCTATTGAGGCACGTGTATCAAGGAGCCTTCGGAATTAAAAACTCCGCACGTGAAAGAATTCAGCACAATCATGGAGTAGAGTAGCCTTAGGGGGAGCCCCGCTGAGCTTTGCTGAAAACAAGAACTGTAACGTTATTACTAAGCCTTTTTGTATAACACATTGTTTACGAGTCATTTATAAGCTGGTGTGTTACGCTGAAGGGCGGTTATATGTACCAGCTATACAGATACAGAAGCTGGTGTGTTACGCCAAAGGGCGGTTATACCAGCTTATAATACAGATACAGAGTACCTATAGTTTAGCATAATTACATTGTAGAGGTCTGAACATTCTTTTATATATTTACCAATTTGTATGCAGTAAGGGTTATTACCTTCTAGAATGAAATTGAACAGCCGTACATGTACCATTACCAGGTTGGTGGGGGTAGCGACAAAAAAAAACAAAAAAAACGGGCATACTGTAAGTCTACAAATTTCCGCGGTATATTTAGATTCGCGGCATTCGCGGGGACCTTTGTACCGCGAATCTATTTCCCCGCGAATATGTTTTGCGTAAGTGCGCCCCCTCCCCACATGCATTCACGACGGTAAGCGAAACACAAACACACGCGATTCACAAATCACTGCAAATCAACTTTATTCTTAGCAAATGTTGAGTACCCAATTTTTTTTAAGTTATGCTGATGTCAAAAAATTATAATATTATGAGACACCGAATCGCGATATTACGGCACTGGCCGTGTCAACCGTGTACCGCCGAAAAAAATCTATGCGTGCAGAGCGCCGGCCATGCGCGCCCGGGCGCTTGAAAATTGCGGGAACATCGGGCATATCTACAAGTATTTTTATGAAAAATATAACGGCTGGTACCTGGGAAATGTTAGTTGGTTATCTTTTGTGCCCTGCTTTGCGGGCGTTTTTTTCTTCTTGTTGTTTTGCTGGATAGAAACGCTCACCGTGGGCCTACAAAACCGAAGGCGACCTTTGCATACTTCCGGGTTCAAAATCTCGCCGAAGACGGCAGAAATTTGCTTAGTAATATATATATTCTTTCGATTATGCATTTCTTCACTAGAGTATCGATGTGTAGTCGTGGAAAATAGCATTTTAGCGCTTATTTCCGAACAAAGAAAATTGTTTACACGTGCGTCAGATCGATTGTCAGCTTTACCGCCGGCAGTCTCGCGCGGTGCACGAAACAATTTTTTGCGCCGCGTTTTAGGAGATAAATGCCGGAACACGAACTTTTATTATTTTAAATATACACTTTACAAATTTTTCTTTGGAAAATAGCCAAGGAGACATCGCGAATCTAAAAATACCGCGGATTGTCCATTTTCCCGAAACCGCGAACTTTAGGCCCCGCGAATCTAAAGAGACTTACAGTATATAAAAAGGTAACGATCTTCCCCACCAACCTCTGCTTGGAGAGTAGCTAGCAGGAGGTCAATGCCCTCAGTTGTAGTACTGACATCAGAATAAATAAAATGTAGGTCAGTGGCATATATTTGGAGTTCACTTTGCATGTAAATATTTCCTATTATGACTGAATAGCTGACATTTACCTAAAGTGTAATAGCGGGGGAGCGAAAATGTGCCTCGATGATTGAAAAGGCGACTTGTGATAATCTCACTCTATTGCCATGGAGATGAGTCAAAATCTAATTTTTTGAGGAAGAGTCTAAACTTTTATGGGGGTGAATTTTGTCAATAAAAGTTATAAACAATCTTAAAAGCCAACCATTTTTAAGGCAAGAAAAGGTATAGGTATGGAAAAATAAACAGATCAAAACAATTTAAGCCTTAACACTGATATAAAAGCTGGAAAATTCCTTTTAAAAGTGACTGGTCTTCATAGTTTGTAATTGCATACACCAAAAATAAATTCAATTTTGGTATTCATTTGGTGTTCAAATTTTCTATCATCATCTCCATCCAGTGTTAACGCTCAGGCGTGATAGCTTATTTTGTTATAATGCAAATATTTCCATCTAAGTGCGGCTTTTTGCCCTGGTTTTTTAAAAGGCCGCCCCTGGTGAATTCTGGGATAAAGTGCTACAATTCTATGATACATGCGGAACCATGACCTACTTTTCAATGACAGTTGGAGGTCAAAAAGATTAGCTTTCATTCTCACAAGGGGGCAAAGCAAAGACTTTTTCCATAGCTCTTTTTTTTCAATAAGTGTGGTCCAGATAGACTAGGTCACTACAAAAGATCTTGACTAGTACAGCTTCCCCTATTCACAAACTAACAGCAAGCAACTTCTAATCTTGTTTATCTGATATCTCATTGTTGTAACACACAGAATGGTAGGTAAAAATGTATATAAAGGAGGTAAAAATGTATATAAAAGTGTATAATTCTATTACATTTTTTTTCTAATAGTAGTAATAGATTTCCAATATGATTTCTGAAACTAGTTTGCGATGTTTCTATGTTCCACATACATTATTTTACTGATGAGGGGTTTAATTTCTTTTTTGGAGGCAGCGGCTAATGGAGATTGACGTGTACATTAGCAAGCATTTCCCTTCTACTCAGAAAACAACTATTATAGTGGCACTGTCAACTCTCTTGTGGGTGCTTCGCTGACATCATAAAAACATCACAGTCAATATATCTGCACAGAAACTACCTCGTAAACCTGTTTTCAAACTCTGCATGGTGTGAATTTGAATCAAGACCCTTGAATTTCTCCCCAGCTATCCTTTTGTCATTTCTGCTCTATTGAAATAACTAAAATCGTTAGAGAAATATTGTGCACTTTTTGCCTTGTACTTTTTTAATATCTGCAGCCCTAAAAGCTTGTTAATGTAGGGAACATAGTCAACATGTTGTAGTACATGTAATGCTAAAATTGTTAGTGAAATATTGTGCACATCTTTGCTTGTACAAAGTACTTCTTTTGCATAACTGAAGCCCTATAACCTTGTTTATATACAGATGTTACGTTACAAAATATACAAATTCTTTGTCATTCATTTATGTTGTAATGATGCTTAATGCCCAAATCGTTAGAGAAATATCATACCAATCTAGGCTTATATGTTTTGTGCATACATTTTGTAACTAAATCCCTATACCCTATAACTGTTTATATGCAGTTATAATAACTTATATGTAAACAAATCCTTTGTCATCCAACATGCTGAAAATATTGAAGGCTCAGTTGACTTGTCGTGTGTGTTGAGCCTTGGCATAATTTCCCACCGTTATGAGTCACCTTGTGGGTTGTAAACCTTTCCTACAATGTAAACCAGCGTCGCATCGGCTCAGAAATCAGCGTCCGATGTAATATCTCCTCTCCCAACACCATGTCCTCCGCGTAAACAACTCAAATCACTCACCGGGGACGCCTTTATTGGGTCGTTATGTCGAATAATTAGACCATCGACTCTTTGAAATAACAAACGCCAAAACGGCGGGGCGCTAGCACCAATCATGTTTGCGGGGGTACGAGGAGAATCTATCGTAAGGTGACCGCGGAAAATGACGAAAGTTCAGGAAGGAAAATGTTATTGCAAAATGTCGCAGTTGACCTTAATTTGTGGCGGATTAAATTTGGTTGGACAAAAGCAAATTATTTTTGTGTTTTTAACACTACCTTGTGCAGGTTTTTCCAATGCAAGCAGATCTTTTGATGGCTTCAAAGACAATATCAAATTGGCCAGGCTGTATCCATTTGCCAGGCAGTTGCTAGTACCAATTGGGCTGGCATAAAAAAAAGAAAGCCTCATAAAAACACATAGGCAAAAAAGTCACTATTACAAATGTACCTAGAAAGCCAAGATACACAGAAAAATTTCAGCCATATGAAGTGAATTTACCACAATAGTCAGTAAAGTTTATAGCATTATGTCATAATATGACTCATAAGATATTTCTACAACAACCTCATTCAGAAAAATTATTGTATTAACAAGCACTGATGTTACAGAAAAACACATTAGTTACAATCAAGCAACACAACGGGGTGCCATTGACAGAAATTTATTGATTTAAAGAAACGCTTATTGAAGATGATTTGAGTCATTTCACATCATGATTCCCGTTAGACTATAATAAATGTTGTTTTCAAACTGCAAGGTTCATCCTTTGGTCAATTGTCAGGGCTGGAAATACTGGGTGCCTATGCACTTTTTTGCATCCAAAGTTGTACCTGGATACTTGTGTAGGCTTTGTACGTAGCTACATGTATAATAGCATACCATATTCTTACCATATTCTAATATTACATAATAGTGTCACAAAAAAAACTACAAGCCTTTGTTGTTTTATTAGAATTTTGAAGTTGGCCATAGAATTTGGGTTCAATTATGTTTCTCAAAGCTCAGTGACATCATTTACAATTTGGTCACATATGGTGGTGCCCATCTCTGTTTTTGTAGCCCTTGGGCCATACAGTTGTGCAATCACTACAGCACAGGGCTTAGGGCCTCTCTGACTGTCACTCTCTCTCCTGTCCTTGGTGCTGAACACCACTCCACTGGTAGTGGTGTGTGTTAAACTCTTTATCAAATGCTGAATGCTAAGTTAAGTAGAGAAAGCAGTATGTACCATTTTCGCCAGTATGACTCGGGTAGGGATCGAACTCAAAACCTACTGAAACAATATTTTGCTTCTGTGTGCTCCTGAGCTAGGTGAAGACTCTGTTTACTGGCATTTTTAGAGAGATATCTTGCTCTTGATATATAGACTGACTACAATATTTCCTTTGTTGTCTCTGTGTTCTCCAGAGCCTAGTGAAAGCTCTGTTTACTGACATTTTCACACGGAGAAATATCTTGCTTTTGATACATAGGCTGATTATAGCATTTCCTCTGTTGTTTCTGTGTTGCATAGAGCTCAGCAAAGACATTGTTTTCCAACAATATCTTGCTTTAAATTTGATATATAGACTGATGAACAATATTTTTCTGTGTTCTCCAGAGCTCAGTGAAGACCCTGTTTAAGTGCACGTGGCCGGGATGTGGGAAGACCCTCAGCACGTGTTCAGGCATCGAGAGACACGTCCGCTCCGCACACCTCGGGTAAGTCATACATGTACATGTACAGCCAGGAATTTGTGTTGCTTCATCCCCCAAGAGAGTTGAACATGTTTGTTGCATTGAAAAATAGGTGTTGACCCAGAAGAGCCTGTGTATCTCATCTCAGTCTATATTGTTTCATTTGAAAAAGAGTTATCATTCGTAAGAATTTACCTGTCTCAAAAAAGTCAAATCCAGTAGATTTTGAGTTAGCCTTTTTAGTTGTATTTATGTATAGTGTAATGTTGTTACAGTTACACTTTCTAGGTTTGTTCTTCTTCTACTAGTGATTGGCCTTCAGGGAAGAGTTTGCAATTATAAACCTTTTTCTGTTTTTCATTATCTGGTAGTTCTGTACCAACTTGTAATGGCATGAATTTTGTTGATAAAAATATCAATTTTATTTCCTCTGGGCCACATTTTCAAATGCCGGTAGGCAATATGTTTTCCCTTAGCAATCAATAATAACAATAAACAATTTCTAAACTGTCTAACCAGGCCGAAAGACTCAGGAGATGACGGTGACTGCAGTGACCACGAGGAAGAGTTTTACTACACAGAGATCGAGGTTTCTGTGGACACGGTGGCCGACACGTTCGCCAACATGTGCGCGGCGTCCCCGCCCCTCAGGCAGCTGTCCCCACCCCCCGTACACACCCCCGTACACGCCGTGGAGATGGCGCGACCCCCACACGAGGACCACATGTACTTCCAGCTCCCCCCCACAGGGAAAGTGGTACAGGCTGTTATTACTTCACAGGTACATGTGCTTTATCATATTATTATGCTTACTGAAGGAAAACATATTGTTTTTGCTCTGTTTCTTCTTCTCCAAATAAATGAGGTCAATGACCTGGACCAGACGTCCTTCACCATGGTAACTAGTGTTGGGTTACATAATGTTGCAATTTTATAGCAGGAGGGATTTAGACTCCTGTCTGACCATATATGAATGTGTTTGAGTAAGAATTAACAGAGCAGACAGACCATATGAGAGGGTAAACATTATATCATATGCATTTGCTCTGCAAATGTGACCTTTCTAGACAAGTTAGTGAAAATATACATGGTATAAAAGTGCAAAATTTAAATCATCAAACAGCATTATGTACATGTAACTGTACTAACATCTCTCTGTGTCTCCCCCCCAGGGTGCAGCTGCCCCCATGACCATTCCAGTCCCACCAGCCAGCGCCTTCTCATGGCAGCAGAGTAACTCTCTCCCGAGTTCACCGGTCCTGCCAATCTCCCCTACTCCGGTAAGTACACTGTCTGTGTGTGTGTGTGTGTGTGTGTTTGTGTGTGTGTGTTTGTGTGTGTGTGTTTGTGTGTTTGTGTGTTTGTGTGTCAGTGTGTGTGTGTGTGTGTCCCTGTGTGTGCGTGTGTGTCTGTCTGTCTGTGCATGTGTGTGTGTGCATCTCCACCATTCTGTCAGTGCTCCAAGTACCAGAAATACAGATATTTTTCATCCTCTTTTATCCAAAAATTTACATCTTTTTTCTGCTCCTGTTGTTGCCCAGATTTCTCCACCATTCCGTCAGACAGACCAGAAAATCAGCCTTTTTTTTTTCATCCTCATTTACCAGAAATTTTGAAATATTTTCTCTCCTTTATTCCGCAGATTTCTCCACCATTCCGTCAGCGCTCCAACAGTGCGTCTGCCCGGCAGCAGCAGCATCAGGCCATGTCCCCCAAAACCGCCGGCAGCGCGCCGTTTCCCCGTAAGATGCGCAGCGAGGGGAAGAAGTGCCGGAAGGTCTACGGCATGGAGAACCGAGACCTGTGGTGCACACAGTGCCGCTGGAAGAAGGCCTGTTCGCGATTCCTCGACTAGCTACGCAGCGTTCTTTTCTTGAGGAACAGAACTAGATTTTGAGAGAAAAAAGGCAGTAATTTTAGTCTCCACCAGACTTCTTTGCAGGCTGAGTGAATTTATTACAGTAGAAATCGGGCCTAAAAAGGATGTAGCTAGGTAGGGGAGTTGGCCAGCCGAAAAGGGGCCAGTTTGCCTGTATAGAAAACGGGACCTTCTTTGGCCTCTACTAGTTATTCAGCTTGCAAAGGAGTCTGCTGGAGACTACAGTTATGGGCTGTTTTTGTAAATAGTTTTGTATAAAATGTTTGAGGGAACAAGACAAGAGAAACCTTTTTATTGTCTTCCAGAAAGGAAGTTTTGTAGGATTTGAAGGACTGTGAGTTCGCTTTACTGGTAAATTGTAAAAAGTTTGATGAGTACTTTTGCTGATCAGATATTTCATTGTGAAAATATACTTGGGAGGAAAAAAAAAATATTTTGGCCAATCACAATGCATCAGATTCTGCATGATGTATTCTCCTTTTTAGCTTTTGGAAGCAGGAAAGTATTTGTCTCAAAAAGTATAAAATGAAACAGCATTTGAACAGTTATTCTTTGCGATTGAGGCTATTAAATGCCTCTGCCATTTTCATGAAAAAAGTCTAAAGGAGGAATTTCTTGCAAGAAAACTAGAGGACTGAGATATTAACCATCCTGCTATGTACCTAACCTGGTAACCAATATAAGTTTGGTGCCAAATGGCTACCTTAGCAGGATAAAGGTTAAAAGGTGGGGCCAAAATGATCGTGATCACAGTTTGAAAGTAACAGAGCTGTCATTTGATTGGTTGAGAGCCTGTGTATGTTGACCAATAGCAGGAGGCAAAACAAGTTGTATGTCTGGGCCAGATAGGATTTTCTGGAAGAAGAAAAAAATTGTCTTTGCAAAAGACAAAACTTAGGGGAAGGTTGAGTTGAGTACTGTCAGCTATTTTGACAAAAAAGAACAAATTTACGTTCTGTTTTTGGAAAGAGGTGTAGGTGTTTGGAACATTGGAACTTGGTACAACTTGAAAATGACATGATAGCAAATTAAGTTGATGCTTGTATATATCTTTCACCCCTAAACAAGTCAGCTCTTTGTCTTCCAATATGTTACAAAATTTACCAACCTTTTTGCCACACTGATTTATTTCATTGGTTCTCCCACATTTTAAGGTGAAAATATAGCAACCAGACATCATAAAAGCAGAGGGCAGGAAGAAAAAGTTGAATATGACTGTATTCACTTCAGAAAACTGAATGGCATCAAGGCAGAAACCTGGTCTTCAGGCTTTGTTATGGGTTCACCACACCACGAAGTGGTGTGGTGAAACCATATTGCTTTTTCTGATGTTTCTTCTTCTCCTTCTCCTCCTCCTCCTCCTGCCATATCTTTAAATGGATTCAGCTTCTTCATTTTAGGGCCTAAGGTCCTGAAATTTGGTATGGAGGTACAGTGGGCAAATACCCCTAGGCGTTTTTTAATTATTGTGATACAGGCTTTTAGAATGGTTTTATTTGAGTTTTTTGGCTGTGTAATAGCTAATGTATTACTGTGTAAGTGTGCAGTGTTTACCACATTTGGACATGAGTCATCACAATGGCATGCAAGGCATCAACCAATAGGCATGCAGCTTTCCTCTATTCTCCTTGCTGATTGGCTGTTGGGATTTAACTGGCTTAACTTCATTTACACCTGCACAGAGCCATGCCATACTGACAGTATGTCTGTATTCAAGTGTTTTGGTAGGTATTTTAAGCTTTCCTGCTCCAGCATTGGAATGCGGGCTATGAACGCTTCTTTTTATCTTGAAAATCAACAGTTTGCATTATGCAATCCTAACCAATAATGTAGGGAATAGCTATCCAACTGTTGTAGTCTTAGTTGTATGTTACTTCATACTATAGTTATATCAATGTAAAGCATTGTTTTCCCTTGTGTTTCTCATTCTTTCCCTGCCATGTGGTAAAATGTGGTGAACCCATCGCTATATTTGCTCCAAAGCAAATATTGGCCTTTCTAGTTTTCATTGTTTTCCCAGCTAAACATATTTTTTTTAATCCAAGAGTCAAGAAATTAAATTGGTGTGGCCTTATAATTTAGCCTACAGTTACTTACAAGTATAAAATACTGTGGCAAGATCATAGCAATATTCACAAGTTTTGTTTCATATCCTTCTATGTGACTTAACATGTTACAAATGCCATTTAAAAATGGTGAAACACAGTATAGTATACAAAACGCATAAGTAAAAAAAAATAATTTTTCATACTACGGTAGCAGTTGTGTTATGTTTAAGGCTGGGTTGCTTCGAAATGGTGATTTTGCCAGCTTTCGAAAAGTAAGATAACTGTGAGTTACCACATTGTCTAAGACAAGGAAGATTCTTAATTTTTTTCTGAAAATACTAAAAAGCGTGTATAAAGTTAGTGTACAGAACGTGTATATGAAAGTCCGATGTTGGTTAGCGGTACGAATGTGTCTATTTTTGAGGGGTGTTTCGAAAAACACTTTGTGAGAGGCGAAACTTGTGCAGAAGGATGTATTTTAGAGTCGAAAGAAAAGGTTGATATTTTCGTAAGTGACTGAAATGTGATTTAACTTAGGCCAAAGACAGTCGACCCTGTACTGACGATTGTTGAGTGATTTGTAAATTGAGTCTACCTCGATACTGATTGAATATGTATAATCTAATGCCTTAGGAGATCTAACAGCAGTTGTGTAAGAAATGTATGGGGAAATTTAAAGCATGAATCGTATACATACAAGATCACAGCAAACTCATTTCTCCCAGTTGATTGAAAGTTGTCAGAGTCAGGGTTAGAAACTTGGACTGTGAATGTAAAATAGACACCAAGAAGTACAAAACTACACTGGCTATATATAGGGATAATTTTCATTGGTATTTGCCTGCAGAAATTTTACCCTATTTTTGCCCAGTTCTACTATCCGTAACCCCTTACTAGGAAAGTCTGGTAGACGTTCGGCACTGTCACAAACTTTTGGGCACAGTTTTCACAATATTTATCATTGAACAAGGAATACATACCAGAACAGAACTCAACTACTCAGCATTTATAGTAGGCCAATCAGGGATCCAAATTTCTTCAACATCAACATAGCAAAGGCAAACAGGATGCAACAGTTGTATTACACCTGTCAACTTTTGTATTCTTGTAATTTTTTTGTTGCCAGAATGAAACAAAACACTGATCCACATGCCAGCACAACTTGGGTTAACCTTTTCCCTGCCGCCTAAACCCGTAACCACCAATACACTGGTGTCACTAGGCCACCTTGGCAGTCAAATGGTTAAAAAAATTGTCTTTCATTCATGTTACATGTATTCGGTTGCATACAAAATATTATACATTTTCAGTTTCATCCTATGGAAATTAGGCCAAGGATATGTTCCTTTCTCTTATGTTTTC
This sequence comes from Branchiostoma belcheri, assembly GCF_001625305.1. Lineage (NCBI taxonomy): Eukaryota > Metazoa > Chordata > Leptocardii > Amphioxiformes > Branchiostomatidae > Branchiostoma > Branchiostoma belcheri. Next base: position 2,131,685 of record NW_017803898.1, on the reverse strand, counting down.
CAAGTTGCATTTTGTATAGCAAAGAAGGCTACAGATTTTAGTAGTTCCTTTGCTTTATTTCAGAAAAGTTTTGTCATTTTAGCAATTTAAACTAAATGATACATGTACTTTACTCAAGTGCAGCAAGCTTCAGTTAGGAATTTGTTTCAACAAGTTTTCAAAATGATAGTCCCTGATATAATGATGTTACCATAGTAACAGCTCAGCCAATCAGAAAGTTCATGTACAGAATAAGGCTTTTTTATTGGTTCAATTCTCTGAACCAATCAGAGTTCTTGCACTTCAGCATAATTTCTAAACATTACGAGCGTTCTTCTTGTTAAAGAAACGTTTTTGTTCCATACTATATGTTCTAGTTGTATAGTCATAAGTCATAAGATGACTTAAAAACTAATATCATTTTGTATATGATTGTGATCTATGCACTCGATTTGTAAAAGAACTCACCAGAACGGTATCCCGGCAACAGTATCCCGGCAACAGCTTTCAGGAACATACCATGGTGCACATACCAGGGGGATGGACAGGCCAACTGACAGATTTTTTTACTGGTCCACTCTCCGATAAGGATTTACCAATCAGCAGTTACTAAACCAGATAGTACTGTAACTAGTTAGTTAATCGGTTAGTTAACTAGTTAATAACTGTACTTTATCAACTCATTAACAGCATTTATCTGACGAATCGGGGACAAATTGTACATGAAACTGTAAAACATGCAAACAAAAACTTTGTTGTACCGTCTCTCTCTTGTGTATCTGTGACGTTTTGATGTCAACATTGTCAACCTTTTCTAGTTGAATAAACAAATGTTCTGTGTAGAACTGCTTTGTTTGTTGTTTTTTTTTGTGTGTGTTCTAGTTGCAATTTCAGGGTGGCAAAGCTGGATTTAAAGTCCATTTTCTTGTCATTCTTATAATGTTGTACAATATTAAAGTTGAATCAACAATATCCCATAGAAAACTGGTATCTATTAGGCTAAAATACTATGTCGCTGATGGAAAGCAGTTGCATGTTTTGTACTTAAGGCTGGTTCTAGCTACATGTATTTATGGGTGGTACCTAAAAATGAGATGCATCACATAGCTTGTTAGGGGGCTAGTATGAAGTATGAAATCATGTGAAAATGCTTGCAAAAGAAATGTACTGAAATAAGAAGAAAACAAAGAAAAGTACTCTCATACTTTTATTTATATTCGATTAGTATGTACTTTATTGCTCTTGATTTGGTACAAGAACAAATGATACTATCTTTACAATATTACTAGTATGTATTTTGGAATGAATCACTATGGGCTTTGTTACTAGCACCATCTAGTAGGCAAAAGCAGTACTGCAACCTTTCATCCATGACTTTAGTAGATGCTATCTGAATGATAGATAGATTTTATTTTGGATCGTGTATACACTTCAAACATCTGCTCTAGATTTTGCACCACAATATTATCTTATAGCTAGCTTGGAATGTTATTGGCGCCATCTAGTGAGTAAAAGTAGTACTGCACCCTGTGCTCACAGAAATTGTCTTCTTACAGATCATATTGATGCAGGTTTTTAGTTTCTGAATCAAGTACAAAATGTTTATATATTGGTCCCAAGTCATGTTGAATAAAGCTCTTTGCTTTCATAGTTGTTACAGTTTATCAATCTATCAATGCACTGGCTTGATAAAATGGTTAAAATCCATTGTTTGAATTAAAGAGTAGCCTGGTATGTTGACTTTATGCCACGTATCATAGCTTTTGGGGCTATCAGAGGATGCCTAGTTATGTTTTTATTTTTCCTGACCTGTTACTTTATATGTCTCTCTGTAAAAATCCAAGAACAAACAAACACATCAAATCGGTTTTGCCTTATTATATGTATGATTGCTAATTGTCCTTCTTGTCTCCCTGCCTGCCGACCCAGTTATCCATAGACTGGTGCTGTTTAATGAAGTCTGCAGCAGCGTCCGCAACCACCAGCGGCACGAGGCTGGAATAACACACTAGCTTTGGTGAGAGACATTTGCAATACAGGGTTAATATTCTACCTCAAGGTATATATGGTGAGGTGGTTGGTTATTCTGATGAGGTGGTCGGTTATTCTGGTGAGGTGGTCAGTTATTCTGGTGAGGTGGTCGGTTATTCTGGTGAGGTGGTCGGTTATTCTGGTGAGGTGGTCGGTTATTCTGGTGAGGTGGTCGGTTATTCTGGTGAGTCCATTATTCTGGTGAGTCCGTTATTCTGATAACGGACCACCATGCTAGAACCATGCTAGATCCATGCTGTATCCAGAACCATGCATTACCCAGAACCATGCTTTATTCAGATCCATGCTTTATCCAGAACCATGCTTTATCCAGAACCATGCTTTATCCAGAACAGTGCTTTATCCAGAACCATGCTTTATCCAGAACCATGCTTTATCCAGAACCAAGCTTTATCCAGAACCATGCTTTATCCAGAACCATGCAACTGTGCCTGGGGCAAGTGTACGCTTTTGTACATGCAGAAACTATTCAGAAATGGAATCTTAGTAAATGAAATCAAATCAATGACAACCTACCCCTGTATGGCACTTGCAGCGGCGATTTTCCAGGGCATAACCAGCCAGAACTGGTTTCTCCTCACGGCATCAACAATCTGCTGCACAACATAGTCCGGCTCCAGGGTCTCCACTTCCCTATGTATGGTGGCAGACAGACATGTGGTCATCAGAGATGGCAGACTTCACAGCCTTACTCCATACAATGCTTTGTAACACTGCAAGGACCACAGACTGTAGTCACACACACACTCACAACCACACAATCACACCCACTTACACAGACACACACACACACACACACACGCATACATGTACACACATACTCACACACACAGACACACTCAAGCACACATGGTTCAACACACACACATACGCACAAACACACACACATGTATACAAACCTCCTTGACTTACAATAAAAACAATAAAAAGAAAAAGAAAATTGGGAAGAGGTAAATGAGTTTCCTTACTTGACCTTAGCCCCTGTGAACATGCCGGTGTTGATGAAAGCCGGACACACACAGGTGACGTGGACACCGGTCAGCTTCTGTACACGCAACTCATGCTGGGAAAAGAGGATCACTTAGATGAGCATGATGGTAGTACTCTGTATGTATATCTGTACAGCCAGTATAACTGCCCTTCGGCGTAACACTCCAGCCTCTGTATCTGTATAGCCATTATGCATTTTGTAACTGTCCTTTGGTCTGTTATGGGTATCACTGCCTTATGCCTTCAGCATACTAGTAACACACCGGGCTTTGCAGCCACAAGAAAACAAGATTGCCATCAGAAAAAGTACTTAAGCCCCACTCATAGTGCACTAAGCAAATTCCTTTGTAAAAAATCTTTACAGTATCTGCTGTGTGTGTGTGTGTGAGTGTGTGCGCATGTCTATGTAAGTGTGTGTGTATACTTGTTTGTGAGTTTGTGTGTGGTGCAGATACTGTGCAGACTTCTCACTCTCTTTCTCTCTTCTGTTTTGTTTTGAGACTTTTCCCTTGTAATAATATCTGTCTTACCCTCATGGAGTCAGCGAACCCGACTGCCCCAAACTTGCTGGTGCAGTAGTCGGCCAGCCCTGCTGTTCCAGCAAAGCCGGCGGCAGACGCGATGCTGACCAGGTGTCCGTGGTTCTGTTCCACCATGTGTGGAAGGAAAGCCTTGGTGGTCTATGAAAAGAATAATAAAAAAAAATTCCAAATACTTCATGTTTTAAATTAAGCCAACTAGAAATCAGATTTGCGTATCCATACTTTTTTCTGACAACGCTTTAGTGTCACTGATGATGGGAGATGCTATACCTGAAATGTCTGTTTCCAAAATCAAACTGTTACTGTTACTGTTTTTATTGGTGTAGAATTTAGAGATTTCAGACTTCGGGGAAGCATTCTGTTCTCAGACTCATAACTTGATAACTATATTACTTATACTATTACTATCTTAGTAGGTCTTTAATTTCCTAGTAGTACCCAGAAGTGTGCGTTGGTGTTGATGTCCATGGTTTTCTGGATGAGGTCATCAGGGCAGTCCAGAAACTTCCGTCCCGACACGATCCCAGCGTTGTTCACCAGGATGGTCACGTGACCCACGCTGTCTTTCACCTGTCAATCAAAAATCATGTTTGACATCAGAATCCAGGGCTTCAAATACATATTTTTCTGAGCACAAGAGCTACCTATCACCAAAAATTAATGACCCTAGCATGTCCAAAACAGAAGATATCAAAAGCCCCGTTGCAGTACCATAACAATTTGCTAGGGGGCCAAATCATTTTGAGGACAAATCCCACCTACCAAATATCAAGACAACCAAACCAAGCCTTCTTGAATTATTACGTTACATACAGGTAAAGTTAAAAATGTCCTTTGACTAAGGTTGACATGCAAGACGGAGGGTCAACGTCCGCCCGGTCACTGACCTCCTGAGCGGCCCTGTAGATGTCTTCCCTCTTGCTACAGTCGCACACAAAGCCGAACGCCTTCCCTCCTTCCTGCCGGATCATCTGCACAGTCGCCTCGTTCGCCTCCTTGTTGATGTCCCAGGCGACGATGGTGGCCCCCAGGCGGGCGAAGCTGAGCGCCATGCCGCGGCCGAGCCCGCTGCCCGCCCCGGTGATCAGCACGATCTCGCCCGAGACCGACTTCTTACCGGCCGGGAAAATCAGCCGCACCACGCTCAGCAGCCTGGCGACCAGTGCTACCACAAAAAGCAGAACTACACCGATTATATCCTTCAGCAATGCCATAGCTAAACCGATATACTAGTATATAAACTACTTTGCCACCGTGAAAAAGTACGTTACTTTGTTACTCTTTGCCCCAAGTGGTTTTGGTCTCGCAACAGCGTTCGGGGTCACGCAAGGGGACTCGATCTCGCACCGGGGTTTATCTTCTGTTACTGTCCTTGGTGCTGATTGTACTATCTAATGGTACTGACAACACGTTTTCAGTGTCATTGTCATTGAATAAAGAGGCTATTTCTTTACACAACCAATTGTTAAATTAAGCCGACGTTTCGGTGACCGCCTGTCACCTTCCTCAGGGCAATTCTGACTGGTTCACATTGAGCTGCTATGGATGCGTTCCCAAACGCAAAATACTTACACACATACCACACCGTAGAAAGAACTAGAGGTCAAAGATCCCATACCTCCGTCGTTTGTTATCATGTTTACCTTCACAGAAGGAAAACATATTATTTTTGCTCTGTTTCTTCTTCCTCTTCTTCTTCTCCAAACAAATAAGATCAATGACCTGAACCAGGCGTCTGTCACCATGATAACCAGTGTTGGGTTTAAAGCAGGAGGGATTTATTTGTTTTGGCTTACAGTAAGTTGTTTTTTTGCCACTGTGAAGAGGGCTTTTTTGTTTGTTTGAACCATTCTTTATTCATAAAATCACAATTCGGCATGCAAGCCACTTTGGGAGTAAGACTGGTGTTACCGCATATTGACATGAGGGTCAAATTGGTGGCTTGTCGGCCCTAGAGCCGATGCTTTGGGCAAATTCTAACTGTTATAACCTGGAGACCAGTCTATCGTGGTTGGGGCGTGTTTTCTTCGGGGCTGCTGAAGCTCTTCCCCGCCCGCCTCAACTAGGTTCCCCGGTAGGTTCTAGGTTCCCCGGTAGGTTTTGCACGATAGGGGCCAAACTTATCATAGGCGTAACACTCCTACCGGGCGGTTTGTTGAGCTAAGGCGGGGAGAAACTATTAGAGCCCCGAAGACAGCCTGCCCCAACCACGATAGACTGGATACCAGGCTAAATCTACCTGGTCAAAGGTCTAACTGTAACACTGTGCACATGTTACGTGGACTTTGGCCCCTTTCTAGGCTTCTCTTAAATCAGTGCAAGAGTAGTCTTGCTTCTAGAGTAGAAATGGGGTTTATTTTAAAGGATCTAGTCGGCGTGGTTGTACTTTTTGTGGTGTCGCTGGTCGCCAGGCTGCTGAGCGTGGTGCGGCTGATTTTCCCGGCCGGCAAGAAGTCGGTCTCGGGCGAGATCGTGCTGATCACCGGGGCGGGCAGCGGGCTCGGCCGCGGCATGGCGCTCAGCTTCGCCCGCCTGGGGGCCACCATCGTCGCCTGGGACATCAACAAGGAGGCGAACGAGGCGACTGTTCAGATGATCCGGCAGGAAGGAGGGAAGGCGTTCGGCTTTGTGTGCGACTGTAGCAAGAGGGAAGACATCTACAGGGCCGCTCAGGAGGTCAGTGACCGGGTGGACCTTGTCCTTAATGCTCTTTTAATTGTAATCTCAAAGCAGATGTTGGGATAGACAATGATCAGAAACAGGCTGGGACAGCTAGAAAACGATTTTCAGTTACAATATCTACTTGTCAATGATTAAAATTATCTTAATGCCAATAGTCTAAGACAAAGTTACGATTGTGAAGAGAACTAGCGCTAGCTATCAAAAAATTATCATTGACATGATTGCTATGGTTGATTGACAGGTGAAAGACAGCGTGGGTCACGTGACCATCCTGGTGAACAACGCTGGGATCGTGTCGGGACGGAAGTTTCTGGACTGCCCTGATGACCTCATCCAGAAAACCATGGACATCAACACCAACGCGCACTTCTGGGTGGGAAGGTTTTCAAATTTCTCATACTGTTTTTGCTCTGTTTTTTCTTCTTCTCCAAATAATGACCTGAAGCTGACGTCTGTCACCATGGTAACTAGTGTCGGGTTACATTAGGCTGCAATTTTATAACAGGAGTGATTTAGACTATAGAAAACCTACATACATATATACATGTCAGGTCTGGCCGACTACATATTCATATATATATATATATATATATATATATATATATATATATATATATATATATAGAGAGAGAGAGAGAGAGAGAGAGAGAGAGAGAGGGAGAAAGAGAGAGAGAGGAAGAGAGAGGGGGAGAAAGGGGTAAAATTTGCTTTGCAAATGTTACTTTTCTAGTTATCGTTATGAATCGGTAGTACTGTCTCCAAAGACCACGAAGGCGTTCCTTCCCAATATGTTGAAGAAAAAGCACGGGCATCTGGTCAGCATCGCGTCTGCTGCCGTTTGCTTAAAATGTCCGGTCCAGCATTATGCTAGTGTATGCAAATTATCCTGAATTATGCTAATATATGCAAATTAACCTCTCCCAACAGACCACGAAGGCGTTCCTTCCACACATGTGGAAGAAAAAGCACGGACACCTGGTCAGCATCGCGTCTGCTGTCGGTCGTCTCCGCTCTAAAATTATGCTAATATGTGCAAATTAATCGGTAATATGCTAATATATGCAAATTAATCTTCTCTCCCAACAGACCACGAAGGCGTTCCTTCCGCACATGTTGAAGAAAAAACACGGACACCTGGTCAGCATCGCGTCAGCTGCCGGGCTGGCAGGCTTGTCCGGTCCTCAGTATGCAAATATATGCAGATAAACCGGCAATATGCTAATAGATGCAAATTAACCTTCTCTCCCAACAGACCACGAAGGCGTTCCTTCCGCACATGTTGAAGAAAAAACACGGGCACCTGGTCAGCATCGCGTCTGCTGCTGGGCTAGCGGGCATGTCAGGGCTGGCCGACTACTGCACCAGCAAGTTTGGAGCTGTCGGGTTCGCTGACTCTATCAGGGTAAGGCTGGTATTATCATGAAAGTTCGTCTGTGTTGGTAGTTACATGTTTCAAGTTAAAACTTCTGGGTAGATTCCTCATGTAGAACTTTCAACAAGGCAGCTGTTGCTGATGTTGTGTCCCACAAACAAATGCAGGGCATACAATAGTACTTTTTTTCAACTTGTAATGAGTTAAAAGGGGAAAGTCGTGTACAGTGCATTTTCCATGGGCACAAAATCGGTGGCATGTCAGGACTCGAACCAGACAAGGACCTCTTGCTTCCGAGTCGAGCATTCTGCCGCCACACGACCCCACAAAGCTCATCTGTATTGGTAGTTTTAAATTCCAAGTTAAAACTTCTGTTCCAACAACAAGATAAATTTCTAATGCCCTATTTCTCTCCCAGCACGAGGTGAAACAACATGGCGTCCACGTGACCTGCGTGTGTCCAACTTACATCAACACTGGAATGTTTACAGGGGCAGAACTCAGGTACGTTGAGCTCTTAAATGTCCGTCCAACGCTGCCATAAATGCAACGATTGACAATCTATCCTTTGGTAGCAGCATTCCAAAACATTCACAAAAACTCTGACACACACACGGACAAACACACAGAAACACACACAGATAAAATAACACAGAAACACACACTCTCAATGACCTGAACAAGACGTCTGTCACCATGGTAACGGGTGTTGGGTTACATCATGTTGCAAGTTTATAGCAGGAGGGATTTAGACTCCTGTCACCATATATATGAATGTGTTTGAGTAAGATTCAACAGAATAAAAAACATATGCGAAGGTAAACATTGTGCTTTTGCTTTGCAAATGTTACCTTTCCAGTTTTAATACTTAATGTTGACGTCGATGTTGACTTTTCTGCCTGCGCAGGGAGGTGGCTATTCTGGAGACAGATCAGGTGGTTCAGCAGATCGTGGACGCGGTTCTGCGGAACCAGTTCTGGCTGGTTCTGCCTCGCACGGTGGCCATCCTCAGCGGCATTCAGGGGTGTGTTTTAATTCTGTGACATAAATCTGATGTTTGTGAATACCTTAGCAGAAGGAAAACATATCGTTTGTTGCTGTTTCTCCTTCCTCTTCTTCTACAAACAAATAAGGTCAATGACCTGAACCAGGCGTCTGTCGACTACCATGGTAAATAGTGTTGAGTTACATTATGCTGTAATTTCATAGCAGTCTACACTAGCCTTTATCTGGTTGCTATCTTATACTCAATCCCTCATTCTCTGGTTACCAAATGGTTACCAAAATAAGTGCATTTATTATAAGGCGTGTACCTCTGAGCATTTTCTAATGATGTGAGTATTTATACCAGTATGCTAAAATGCTGCGTTTTCACTTTGAACTAAAATGTTTGTGTACCGTTCCAGTATGGTGCCGACGTTCCTCGCCGATCTGGCCCAGAAGGCCATCAACATGCACGGCTCCATGGACAACTTCGTCGGTCGTCAAGGCAACAAGAAGAACAGCGGTCGTCAAGGCAACAAGAACAGCGGTCGTCAAGGCAACAAGAAGAAGAACTGACGACTACAACACAAATTTCCAGATGTGCAAATTGTGAGGACAACAATAAAAAGATATCACAATGAACAAGACAACCCGGCTCTGGAGATTTTATTTAATTTCGGTATTGAATAGATTACAAACGCCGATGTCTGTTCTACAATTATAGCATTATTTTATGACAATATAGCTATTGACAATTACAATAAAACTGTTGATGGATTACCTGAAATAAATCATGAAATACAACAATTGTACTGAAAACTAACAATTAAGTCATATTTTCAATATACATTGTACTTGTTTAGTGTTAAACACAGCATTTAATTATGGAATGTATCTTAAAATAGAATTATAGGTAGAGGATAATAATTTCAAAGACAAACTTTCAACACAGTGCACTTGATCCTTTGTCAGTTTAGTTATCTGTGTGTCCCATAGAACAAGGTTTTACTTGTTTGCTTGTTTTTTTGCCATGACTTGTTCATATGCCTTTTTAGCAGTGTCTTTGATGAATCCAGGGACTTCGGGAAACAAAGGTAGCATGTTGGCCTCTGTCTGCTGCCCCCTGGTGAAGTGGTGAATCACCTTCTGTCTGTCCTGCTGCTGGTTGTACAGGGTGACCAGGTAGTAGTGAGCATAAGGCACAAAGTAATCACACTCTGGTGCCAGACTGAGGAAGTGTTCAAACTGTCTGATTGCTTCTGTCTCTGACACTTTCTTAGACAGTACGGCTGTGAAGTACACAGTCTCCAAATGGTCCTGTTTGTACATAAGGGAACTCGCCATGGCAGATAGGGCTTTGGCTAGAGTAGGCAGGTTACTCCCCTCGAACAACATTGTTGGCTTAGGGCTTGCCTCCCATATGGCCATACCCAGGTAGCAGTAGATGTGGTGCAGGTGTTGGTACAGCCAGTCTTCTGGTCCGTGCTGTAGGATGGCAGCAACCACCTGCTGCAGGGTCTGCACCCGGCTGTCTCCATCTGGCAGCTGTAGGGCTGTCAGCAGCAGACAGGTGCTGTCAGTAGGGTCAACCTGTAGCTGGGAGGTCATCAGCTGCTTCAGCTGGGCTTTGTTCAGGTTCAGGAATGACTGTTCATGCAGTATTGTATTTGTGTCATCTGGTGTTACCGTGTCATGCAGCATGAATCCCTGCACCAAGGCCTTGACTCCCCCCAGGTCTGTGTACCCACTGCTGGTCAGGATTTCTGCTCCTTCCTCCCAGGACCTGTAGGCCTTGATGAGACGTTGTGCTGTTGGTGAGTCCTTGTGCTTCTGTAGCCTGGCTCTCCGCCGCTTAAGTGGCCCCTTCTCCTCCTTTCCAGCTGAAGTGATGGACATGGCTGCTACAGAGGACGCGTCTTCAGGCAGGCCTGAGTCCTCTGTAGTCACACTGGGTGGTACAGACTGGAAAGGGAGGGAAAAATTATAACATTAATTTTTTTATAGTAACAGAAACGGCTTTCTAGACAAGTTGATTTACACAAGCAAATTTCTTTTTGACAGATACGTTTGGGATAATCTTGACTCTTTGATGAGAATAAGGTTACTGTTATGAACAAGTTTAGATTTTCTATAGACTGCACTAAAGTATGGCAAAAATATTACAAAAAATTCATGTTTCCAGAATAAGCTCAAGACGTTGTCACTAAACTGTGTGACATATACGCTTACATACTAGTAAACCATACCTGTTTCTCCATCATCCCTGCCCACTCCCATATCTCTTCCTGCTCTGTCGCAGCTGCCTCTTCCTCTTCCTGTCCCTCCTCATCAGCAAACCACCACCCCTCCAGCCCCACGTGGATCGGTCCGGTCCAGCCGATCCTCCACAGCTCGTCCTCCAGCAGCAGCTGCAGGCAGGTGCGGTCCGTCCCCTGCTGGATCTTTGTGTTGAAGCTTCGGAGGACCCAGTAGCCAGCCTGGAGAGAGAATGGATACAAGCTTACTTGTGATAAAACTAATAGAAGTATCCAAACATCTAACATGACAAGACTTAAGATTACATATTAACCCTATTTACACCGGGGGTGGCTTTTGAGGCCCACGCCAACTTTCATCTCAGATAGCACCTAAACGACTTGCGCTAGAACCGTCAAATTTGGTGACTTTTCCTAGAATGTATCTTCCAATAATTTCGTATTTTTTTTATTGCCTTACCAGTGTAAGAAACTTGACATGCACAAGGAGCGACCCTTCCTCAACGTTCTCTACTTGGATGTGTCTTTCTCTCTCCACCGCCCTGCGGATGGCCTCGTCTGTCTGTTGCCTGTTGCTCAGGTAGAAAGATGCCAGCGTCGTCACTCCTGTAGCCACCCCTGCAGCCAGTCCTGCCCCCACCACACCTGCAGCTGAATCTGCAACCTTGCTGGCTGCAAACGCTGCTGCAGCAGATGCTCCAGCTACAAGGCCTCCAGCTGCAAGGGCCGGACTCTGGATCCTGATGGTGGCACCACCAAACGCACCTACGGACATCTGCAGGGCCGGCGGCTGCCCGATGTTTGCAGCTGCTTGGCTTGCAGGTGGGAAATTGTGGTACACCTGCCCCACTTGTAGGGGAGCCATGGGCAAGCCTTGATAAGGATATCCGCCTGTCGAAACCCCAAAACTCTGCTGGCCTTGGTGTGGGAGCAGTGCTGCCTGCTGTTGACCAACATAACCTTGTCCTGGAGGCAGGACGACTTGTGGATTTGCTGCAGCAGACGCAAAAGCTGGTCCCTGAAAAGTTGCACCTCCCTCGGCTGACCCCTGGCCCCCCTCCCCTACTGACTGTTGCCCCACCTGCACCTGTTTAGGGTGTGTCTCTTCTCCCTGATCTGCCATTTCTGCTCGTTTTTGTGCCTCTCCACCTTCCTCAGCACCCAGAGGACTTGGTCCTTTATCAGCCATTCTTTAGATGAGCAACTAGACAAGATTATCAAGTAAAAACCAATCCTGTTTCCTGGTCTAACTCAACAGTACAAACATTCGTCACAAGATTAACAGGATGCACCCTTTGACCTTAAGTTTTCATGACCTTCCAACCTTAAATACAAGTCTTTTATACAGAATGAATATGAAGTGCTATGCATGTGAGTTTTAAGGTGATGATACTGTGTTTTTCATGAGCTTTTATTGCTATTTTTAAAAAAAAGTTTACAAAGTGTACAAAACAGTGACTTACCTGTCCTGTTTACTCCCAACATTTCTTGCCCCCCAGCTAACCGTGTACGTCAATAACACAGTCACAGACTGGAACGGCCCAACCTCAGACTGCCAGACAACAACAGGATTATGTTTCAGCACACAAGGAACATGTTTTCAAAGAAAACTCAGCTCCCATTGTCAAGACTGTGCACGTAAGTCTGGCGAAGGGTTCAGTACTAGAGAATTACCACCATTACCAACAGCCCACCTACTGCAAGTATGAAATGTACTTTTATAGTAACTTAAGTGTATCTTGATCTTGCAGATATTCTCCAGACTTTAAAAGTCAGTAGCTAATGAAAGGCTTTCTGCAGGGACATAGAATGGTCTTGTCTCCTTGTTATATACAAACAGATATCACTTAACTGAATTAGATGGTAACCGGTTTCTACTAACTTTTAGCTGAAAGTAATGCATATTACTTTTTACAGAGCCGTTGGTAAAGTACTGCGATTGAGTTAGTAATATTCTAACAATACCTCGAATATATTCCACGGGGAATTGAATTTTGTCAACAAGATAATTCACGAACGGCTGGATGGATTGGTTTCATACTTGGTGTGTTGGTAGGGTGTGACGAAAACTGGAAATTATGACATTTTGGGCCCCCTAGTAGCTTCCCTTGGTACTGCAGCAGAACTTCTGGTTTTGATATCTCGCGATCTGGACATGCTAGGATCATGAATTTTGGATGGAAGGTAGCTCTTGTGCTCGGGATGAAGTCAGCTTGTTCTGGAACTACAGGGCAGTTTGTTTCAAAATCTTCAAGAGAGGTTAACTAAAAAAAGCCAATTTAGGGGGCTCTATGCTTCAAATATCCCAAAGTATTCACCAGAGTTGTGTCTACATAATACATTTAACGTTTGCATTTGTTTGAGTTTTCTTACGTATGTGAAACTTTTTCATCATAATTGTGGATGTATTTATTTTAGAGATGAACGATCTTTACGACACCCCACTCACAATATTGCATTGGGAAAAGGGGGCGTGACTTTTCCCGCCAATGACGTAAGAGCCAAGTTTTGGGCGATCACACCATTCAAAACGTATTCAGATTTATTATTTTATTTTCTATTTCTAAACAGGCCTTTAAAATACTTTTTGTCCTTTTTGTGTAGTAAAATGATAAATTCATATCATTATTAGAATTTTCAGGGATGATAATGGGGATGTTAATTGTGATTTTGTAAATTTTAGCTTTGTTGTGCAAACACTTTCACCCTACAAGAGAGTGGTATAGCCCCAAAGCAACATGGCGGCGATTCGGCAAGGACAAGTGGTGGAACATGTTTTGGTTTTTAGTTTGTACTTTTTTACGCAGTATTACGACTATCTGTACATTGATGACTTCTTTAAACAGCCAGGAAGCGTCAGAGCCACGTTTGGAGGCAGGTGGAAGTTTATGACTTATCAAAATTATGTAAGTAGACGCATAATTTTTCTACACGATTCTAACTTCGGTGTTGTTACTGAAGAATTAACTTTGTTCCTAGAAGAACATATTTATTTGCCCATCATGGAAGAAAATCATTAATCATATTATGATGTGCCAACACAAAATGCTAGTGCATCCAGTTTTCACCTTTTAAATATTTTGTTTCCATTTATTTACCTCTGAAGTGATTGGTCGAGTCCACTAAGATACTACCAAGATGGCGGCAACCGAAGCTAAAGAAGTTTTAGGAAAAGTCTGGCACTTTGTTTTGTTTGGACTGTGCTTATTTGTGCAGTATTACGACGTTTTATATGTGAATGATGTCTATGGATCTCCAGTACCCTTCAAATTGACTTTTGGAGGAAGGTGGAAGCTTTTGACAGTCTTAAACTTTGTAAGTATAAAATGTACTTATTTTGTCATGTCTCACTCAGTTGCTTGCTCTTAGATTTTGTTTTGGGCCAGTCTGTCTGTGTGTTTGTTTGTGTGTGTTGCTGTGATTCTCAATATATGTACTGCAACATTGCCATATTCTAGCCTCAATGCCACTATAATAATTTTCACAGGCGTTAGGACCATGAAGCAGTATAGGTAAATTGAAAAAAAAGCAGTATGGGTAAGGGGGTGAAGTCTGCCATCTTCTTGTTGCCTCTAACAACAAAGGTCTCAATGACCCAATAAGTTTACTTAGTAAATGCACTTTTAGTGTCCTTTAACCCTTTCACCTAGTGACCTTTTCACCTAGTGACCTTTTAACCTAGTGACCTTTACAACCAGTGACTGATTCACCTGTGACCTTTGCACCCTGTGACATTTCACCTGTGACCTTTGCAAATAAGGTAAATAAGTCATACAGTGATCATGTGCCATGGGGTCCAAGGCAGCAAGTTTTACTTCTCATGTGTTCTTACTTGTGTTGTACCTGTTTGAGGAGTATTACAACATGAAGTATGTGAGGCCTGTTACGTCTAAGATGCCAGGACTACAGTATCGCGCGGTGTTCTTTACCACCTGGAACCTTGTAAGTGGCAAAGTATTTTAAGATCTGTGCAGTAAATTGATTTGCTGAAAGTTAATCATTAATTGCTATGCTATGTAAAGAGCAAATGAGCAAAGATTGAGTGTAACAAGTCATTCGGTGTGATATAGCTGCTAGCTGCCGCCACGCCGTGTGCCTGCGAAGCTGGTGTGTTATGCCAAAGGGCAGTTATACCGGCTATACTGATACAGATATATATATACATGTATATTGAACCCAGTGTATTTACTTCTTGTATAGTCAGAACCCCTATGCACACCCCTTTATCAGATAACCCTGTGTAACGTTTGAACACCGAGACTTGCTTGATCAAATCCCCCTTGCAGTATCTTTCAATTCCTAATCTGTGTGCACAATTTGTATGTGCCAACTACCATCTGATAATACTGGTAGGACCTGGAAAAGACCTATACCTAAACAGATCACAATGGTTTCCACGATCGCTTGTTTTGTGCACATTGTGTGTTTCTGTGTGCACATATATAAACAGCTGTACTACGTGTGGTATATTTTACCACACTTTCCTCCAGAGGGACAGAGGCTGAGAGTGTCCAGCAAGCTAACTCAGTGGGCAGCTGTAAGTATTTAAATTCTTTATGAAGAGTTATAATGACTATTTTGTGGAAGGATTGACGTAACAGGTAAATTTCACCTTTTCAACCGTGAGATCAGACTGTTTGAACTTTGAACCACTCACACTGACTGAGAAGGACCCTGCTCTTTTCGATAAATGTGGTGGGATTTTTACGTGCTTAAGATATGGATCTCCTTAATTAAACAAGGGACCTAATGGTTTAACATCCTATCTGAGAGGATGTCACTAGCTAAAGCTAGGTACTCTTTCTAACCTGTGTCAAGTGAGAAAATGTCTTTTCCCAAAGACACATAGAGGCCTGTTAGGGATAATAAATTATGGTAACCCAAAACATTTGGATTCTGAGTCAACAACCCTAACCACCTTGCTGCCTTGATCATATATGATCTGTTAATCGTTTGCCAAAGGTGTTACTTTTTTACTTACTATATTATTAAAAGCATCCTTCGAACCCCATGCACACCCCCAAGCTTTGTAAATTCTTCAAAGGGGTTTAAGTAAGTAAAACAGAAATTCTTGAACCCCTTCTTCCGGTAGCCTCCTTGTGTCATTAGTTGTCTGATTCGAGAAACCCAAACGATATGGCTTCTACAGTTGGTGCCTTTGCTTGTTTCGTGCATGTGCTGTTCTTCTGTGTGTACGTGTATAAAGAACTGCACATCATGTGGTATGTTTCACCACATCTCCCTGGGACAGACACAATTTTGCAACAGTCTAGCAGGCTAACTGTGTGGAATACTGTAAGTATTGTATGCATGATAATCGTAATGTTTTGTTATCTGTTCTTGTTGAAGATTTTTTCAGTTCAAAGTATGAGTATGGGAAGTATTGTTTTGGGTGGCTGAGCTGTGGGTTTGTGTGTCTGTGTGTCTGGATAGAGTAGATTGACAACACATGGGTGGTGGAAGATCAACACATTTCTCAGCAATTTTGGAGCCAATAAACAGTTGTATGTGTTCGTTGAAATCTCAGACAATGTCTTATACTTTAGTAGCTACCCAGAAATCTTATTTGCTTGACAGAGTTCTAATTAGTTAATCATTTATGAGTCAACTTTTAACCTTTACTCGTATCAAACCAAGGCAGCCGTTTGTCACCACATCTCTTTTAGCTATGGGGTTAAAGCAGCAGGGAGAAGGTTAATAAAGTTAATCATTTACGGCTTTTCTAACCTACATGTGCATGCTTTGTACAATTGTACATTGAACCCCAATCAGTTAGTGCTCATTGCATCAATGCACTGACTGAATCCAATCTGAAATGTTTGAGTTCTTCGATCCCTAAATTGTATATATTGAAGTGTTTGAGCAAGCTACAAGTATGTAGCTTGCTCGTGTTGTATTTGAGAGGTTGAGAAAGTCGTTTTGAGGATACCAGAGAAAGTTTTACAGACCAAATGGCTTCTTCCGTTGCTGCCGTTGTTCCAACAGTACATGTTTTACTTCTGACTCTGTACATGTTTCAAGAGTTGTACGGGATGTTCTTTATACGGCCGTACTTAAAGGTGGACAGACTGTGGCTTCGGCGATCCACAGGTCTTACAGTGTGGACACTTGTGAGTATCTCAGAGGATTTCTTGTTTTTTTCCCATAATCAGTAGATGCCTACCTGCCAACGTTACGCTTAGGCCAGAATTGGCCCCTTGCTTCTCTTCTTCTACAGTCTTAATCAGTAGATATTCCTATAAAAATGGACTGAATGTATAGTAGGTCAATTCCATGAGTAGGTACAAGCTGTGTAAGACTGGACTGTATTGTTTGAACCACACACACCCTACTCTTTTCGATAAGTGTGGTGGGATCTTTTAAAGTGCTTGAGCTGTGACTTTCCTTCACTTTACAATGTACATGCAGTATCCATACTACTTATTATATGATAATAATTATATTGGTACCAGCAGTCATTTTCACCATTGAGTAAGGAAATAGGTGTACAATGCATTTCCCAAGAGTGCAATGTTGGGGCCTGCTGAGGATTTGAACCCAGAACCTTTAGATTATTTTCTAAGTTCGCAACACTAAACCACAAACCACCTTGCACATGATCTTGATTCTGACTTAAAATTCCTTTAAGCTACAGAATTGCATGTAGGAAGAAAAGTCTAATGTTTATTTTTACAACTGAATGTCTTTCCTGTCAGCAGTCTTTAATGGACTAAACAGCTGAAATGGTCAACCATTATTATACTGTGAACATACTGTTCTAATGGCACAAATTACACTTGGCTGTACACCCCTGCAATGTTGAGAAGTGGGACGGTCCATATCAAAGATGGCCGCCGCGGGTGTAGCTGTTAACCGCCGAAATGAGTCCTTAGCATGGTTCACAGAATTTATCATAGCGCAGTCAAAATCGGGAAAGCCAGGCTAAAATATATGTCGTTGTAATCCTTACAAGTCAGGGAACCTCGGGAAGTTCACTTGAAGATCACACTTGTACACAAAAACGAGCTTTGTAGCGTCAAAGTTGACTCATTTCCATTTTTCGGCGAGGTTTCCGCCATTGGATTTCCGTCAAAATACGCACCCTATGGGGGTTTCGCGGTATCTGGTTGCATCTGTTTCCGGGTCACGTCCAGCGACGTCATTACCCGGCGAAGGGCCGCTGCCAAGCTAAGGGCAGTGTACTGCGCAATACTCACCCTTTCGGGAAGAATGCTCAAGAATTATATATATGGCTCTTTTGCTTCAACTGAACGAGCCACTGACATGTATGCACATGTGTAAAAACGAGTACGCTAGCAATCATTCGATAGCCGATACATTTTGCCTGTATCGTTGCAAACACGTCGACGACAACACGACTTTCACCTGAATCACATTGCGCCCCGAAAATTACCTAATTTTTACCAAAATTGTTGTTAGACAGCATGAAGACAGTCCGACTTTAAAAATCTCAATCGTTGCAAAATCGTCTCCCGTGTATATAATTGCAATCATACTGGTAAAAGTCAGGCTTCTTCGGAGTGCATAGAAGTGTATAACTGATATTGTCGCCCAGCCCATATAGGCTGATAGGACACCATGCATGAGTACGTGGGATACAGAAATCACATGCATGATTTAAACATAAGTATAAAATAATCATCAACTAGAAAGGTGACCTTTGCAAAGCCGTTACGGTTTCACAACTTCTTCCAAAAATTGGCGAGTACCCTTTCTCGCAAAGGCGATTATGGTCTGCCCTCCGTGTCTATCATATAAATGATACACGCAAAAGTCGGGTCGTCTTCGAAGTACCTTATGTATCATTTCAATGATACGTGTAACTACCTAGGTTTTCCAAATTCGGACTGACTTCCAATATAGTAACCCCACTATCATATCTACGCATGTGTGAGACGGGTACACTGTACCAGCAATCATTTGATAGCCAATAGAAGAGTTACCACTTTGAAGAAGAATTGGCTTTTACAAAGCTGTGCCTTTAAGGTTTCACTGTCTACATGTAGTATTTTTTGCATCGATTTAGGTTAGTCACATGGTCTTCAAGGTGAAAAGGTAAACTTCAGGTATTCTGGCACCTATTTAGGCTTTTTCAAAAGTTGGACTGACTTATGACTTCCGGGTGTTTCATTGTAATGATATAAGTGATAAACTCGCAATACCTTCTGGTTGTACCAGCGCAATTTATTATTTTTTAATGATACAACAGGTCAACTATAAACTAGATCTACAATCATCACAATATTTCCTAAGAGGAGCCTGTCTTAAAGTCTAAAGTCATATTGTATACACGTGTTTATACATTTCGTACATTTCACGGTTTCTCATTAATCTTGCAACTTAAATAAATCCTGTATGCATACATTATATACATATGCTTATTCAAAAGCATATTGTCTGAAATTCTAGGTGTCAAACCCATATGGTATCTGCATCAATTACTAGTATTGTGTTTATATATACATGTTATGAATTACACTTTGTCAAAGTCAATTACGTCCTGTATGTGTAGTTACATTTTGTGTGAAATACAAGGTGTCAAAGGACGACCCGACGTTTACGTGTATCATTTATATGATAGACACGGAGGGCAGACCCTAATATACTCGCCAAAGCGTAATTGGATTTTTGGGAAGAAGTTGCGAAACCTTATTGGCGCGGCTTTTTAAGAGCCAAGTGGTAACTCTTCTATTAGCTATTTAAATGATTGCTGGTACAGTGTACCCGTCTCACACATGCGTAGATATGATAGTGTGGTTATTGGAAGTCAGTCCGACTTTGGAAAACCTAGGTAGTTACACGTATCATTGAAATGATACAAAAAGCACTCCGAGGACGACCCGGCGTTTACGTGTATCATTTATATGATAGACACGGAGGGCAGACCCTAATATACTCGCCAAAGCGTAATTGGATTTATGGGAAGAAGTTGCGAAACCTTATGGCGCGGCTTTTTAAGAGCTTTTTTCATGAAATTTCACTCCGCAACGTTTCCTTCGCTCTTCGGCGTGTAATATACTAGTAACCGAACCTCGTAAGCCGTGACCCGGAAGTAGATGGGATTAGCGGTATCACGGAAACCCCCATACAGTTCGAAAACCTACGCCAAAATGAGTTCTTAGCTAGCGAATAAAGGTCAACTTTGACGCTACAAAGCTCGTTTTGTGTACAAGTGTGATCTTCAAGTGAACTTCCCAAGGTTCCCTGACTTGTAAGGATTACAACGACATATATTTTAGCCTGGCTTTCCCGATTCTGACTGTGCTATGATAAATTCTGTGAACCATGCTAAGGACTCATTTCGGCGGTTAACAGTAGCAGCTGTGCATGTACTGTTGTTGTCCGTATACAGCTGCGTACAGCAGTACGACTATCTGTACCTGCTGCGTACGCCGTATCTGCCCGACCGACAGCGTATCGGGGGGCCGTGGAAATATCTAACTTATATCAACTGCGTAAGTTACTGTCATATTTTGCACTGTTTTCAACATAGATTAAACCATCTTAAAGGTAAGGTTGATAATAATTATATATTATATCTGCAGAATTATCTTATACTAAAGTTTCTGGTGTTATATTGTATTGTGTCAAAGGTGCAAACATATATTTACATGTATATATAAATCTAGTTTATCATTATCTTAATGATAGTGTAATTGCCTGGCCAATTGTATCCATTTCAAACATATGTTACCCATTTGCTTATATCATAATCAAGGTAAAATATTTCAATCATTTTGTCTGATAGAATAGTTTTTTCAATGGGGAGAGCTTCAAGTCTAGTAATATGTAATAGATTATTGTAACTCAGCACACTATGTATCGGCCCACCTAATTACAGTCTATTGATTTATTGGCCCGACACCTACATTGTACATGTACTAGTGAAGCATAGAACTCAGGTCACCTTTTACTGTAATTGAAGCAAACATCATAAAAATTCCTGGGTTTTGCCTAATCACAGTACAGTAGAGATACTAGGAGCTTACATGATCTGGTGTAACCAGGCAGTACTAATGTGCATGTATTTGAAAACCAGCATAACACTAACAGACAGCCATTGTGCAGGCTGACATATACATGTATACTAAGTTAACAGTACCCATGGGACTTACTGCACCTGCTCGAAATTTTCACCATGATTTTACAGGATATGGAAGTTGATATTTATGTGTGATTACTTGATAGTTTGGTTTGTCTTGTCTTTCCTTACGATTTTAAAAATGATTTAGCTTGCCTTAAGGGTACAAGTTGGTCACTGTGTACACTGTCAAACACCGTTAAACATAATACAATAGTGGGTTATTCATATGCTAATTGTGTAATGTGACCTGACTAGTGTCAGGGTTGTTGACACACTTAAGAACAGTTAGCTTAGCTTTCACTGGGCCTTAATTTCTCACTAAGGGGTTATTAAAATTGGTTGATAGTAGGGTGAATTATTGGATAGGAGAATGAGCCCACTGTTTAAGGGTTTATGATTACAGGACTAGTATATATTTTCTCCTTAGCTTGTACTGCATTTAGGAAACCAAATATGGTGGCTATTGACTCCCCTATTTGGCTACATTTTGACACCAGACTGGATTTGCAAGAAAAAGACTAGGATATACTAAATAAATCATCTCAATGTGGTGTGATGACTAATTTATTTCCAAAATGTTTGTTTTCCTGGCTCAGTCGTAATGGCTCCCAATGTTGAGTCGTTCCGGGCCTGGCTGGCGGCCTGACCGCCTTAGCCCTGGCCTCTTCTCTCCCCTAACAGCACCCCTTGCTGGGTTATTCGGGGGTATTCAATATGATGATGTTTGTTTGTGTGTGTTTCCAGATGGCGCACACTGTGTTCTTCAGCAGCTGTGTACTGGCAGACTTCATAGAGGGGGTTCTGGGTAAAAAAGCTGCCGGGCTGAGAAAAGTGCAGGACTATGTACTGGTCTCTATACTGTTCCCCATGAGCATGGTGAGTTCATAGTTCACAGGTCATAGGTAATGGGTAAAAGGTTATAGGTGATACAGGACTACGTACTGGCCTCTATACTGTTCCCTATGAGCATGGTGAGTTCATACATGTAGTTCACGTACAGATCATATACATGTAGGTAAAATTGGATGTACTAGCCTTGAGTGTGCTGTTTCCTATGCACATACATACTGTTCACAGGTTATATTATTAGTAATAGGGGATCATGAGGTAGTATAGGACTTAAGTACGTAGTGGTAGCGGATCTTGGGGAGCGGCCAAAGCGGACATTTTTGCACTTAAGTCCCCAGCCTAGAGTCCAGCCTTCTTAAAGAAGGCTGGACTCTAGGCTGGGGACTTAAGTGCAAAAATGTGGTGCCAAAAGCTACATTAGGAGACTGAGTGAAGGCTAATATTGTGCATTCTTGTAGTGTTACCCTCATTTTGGGTGCCTGACCAGTTGAAGGGCTGCTAGAACTTCATTAGAAGCATAGTCGGACTATACTGTCCAATTGTAATTTATGCACTGCCTTCATGAGAGCTCTTATACTAGTAATCCTCCCCTTGTTCTGCAGATTGTGATGGTTGTGTTCTGGGGGATCTATGCTGTGGATCGCGAGCTGATCTTCCCGGCAAGCCTGGATCACGTGATCCCACCCTGGATCAACCATGTGTGGGTAAGTCTTCGGTGTGCTTCTTGTCTTGGTAAAAGATGAATGAACAAATGAATGAATGACTAAATAGATGAATGAATGAACAAATGAATGAATGACTAAATAGATGAATGAATGAACAAATGACTGAATAGAATATGAAATAATGAATGGTTAATGAATGAATGGTTTGCAGCCATTTTGCTGAAGTGGGGATTTCATGACAATACTTCGTACTTTCTAAAGGACAATGGTATAGCATTTACATTCATGACACATGTATATATTAAGGATACTCTGAGCCAGAAACTTGAAGTTCAGTTTGTATATTCTAGAAAGGATAAGTTGAAGACACCCAAACTAAATTTTAGGGCAGTAAAAGTGGATTTCCAAAGTCAATTCGTTGGTCATTTTTTTTTAAATAATGTGCCTGCCTTTAATGTTTATTGCTGTCCCCAGCACACGACCATAGTGCCTGTGTTACTGCTGGAGATGTACATGGTTCATCACAAGTACCCGTCCCGCCGTGCAGGCCTCACCGGAGCGATCACCCTTGGGCTCGTTTACCTTACATGGTGAGGACCCTTCTCTTTTCCAGCATCTCATATTGAGAACAACAAAGTGACAATGGCCTAGAGTCAATTCAAGGTGACTGTAGTGTGATCTAAGCATCAGGAGCTTGAACAATAATGTCTTATGTTTTAGTTTTGATTAAATTTTTAAAAACAAAAAGTAATAAAACCACTTGGCCCACAATAAATATAGTTCTGAAATTAAATGTTTTATTCAACATTATATAGAAAAATGGATGGATGGATGAATGGATTTTCTACATAATAATATTATTCCTTCCTTCTAACACTCTCAGAACCATATGACAGTGTGTGGTAGATTCTGTCTTTGCAATTCACTCCTGACATCATCACACTTTTGCTTCCAGTAAATCAGTGCAGTGGATCATACAAAGGTTCCTTCTTGTGTTGGAACAAAGCTTCATCATTGATTTTCATCATTGATGAATTGAACTTCATCAAATATTTCTTCCTTGCTCCTCTACAGGATCCTGATTGTGGCTAAGGTCGGAGGGTTCTGGGTCTATCCCTTCATGGCAGTGATGACTGGGTTCCAGTTTGTCCTGTTCTGCTGCTTCACAGCTGCTATAGGCTGTGTGTTCTACCTCATGGGGGAGCTCTGCAACAATGTCTTCTGGGGTACGCTCTTATTCCTTCTAATAGATATATTGATAATGGACTTGAGCTTGGTTTATTGATGGAGGTATTATAATACTTCCATGTTTTATTGTTTCTTCTGGGGTATGGTCTTATTGTTCAAATATGTTATGACATCCAACCACTACAATGTAAATGAAAAACTATGTAAATTTGTTCATGCATGTTTCAAAAATAGAGAGGAGATCCTGTAGATATAGCTATGTAACACTTGTTCCTTCTACCTTTGTACCTCTGTTATCTAACATAGTTTCACAGTTCAGAACTTTCTTACTAGTACCTTGACATTTCAAAATACATGGTCAGCAAGTGTAGACGCCTATCGTATTGGTCAAGGTACAATAGATTTGAAGTTACGACGTGGTAAAAAAGTACATTTACCATTTTATTATCAAGTACTTAATAGAGACAACTTGTTATATATTACTTGGCTTATTGCGTATAACATTGTTTTTTCTTTTGTTTTTTAGGACCACGAGAAACACCAAGAAAGCAGAAGAAAAGAGCATGATGAATGATATAATTAGTCGCAAAAAACATTCTTAAGAATAATGAATAGCTTATAATGTTGTTCTCCATTTTCAGGGAAGAACGGAAGGTTTTAGTTTTTATTGTTGTATGTCTTTATTGAAAATAATTTGTATGAACAGAATATCATAATAGGAACTGGTTTGTGACATTTAGAAAAATGTTACTATCATGACACCCAAATTTTACCACAGTTTCTAATTTTTTTATCACACTACTTCTTACAGGTTGTCATTTTCATAGTGTTCTGTTTTTGTTGATGTAAATGTCCCCATTTTCTTTTATGTTTTCTGACAAGATAGCTGCGTGTATCAGCAACCATACTGAAGCTACAACAGGCATATCTATGCAAAAATTTCTCATTTTTAAACTTAGCAAAAACTTCTCATTTTTAAACTTAGCGAACTCAGGTACATAACTGGTGTATTTAGAGATGGAATTTCTGTTATTTGTGTTGATTTTGAAATTTTTGTAACCTTGTCTCATTGTTCATATGGGATGGTTTTATTAAGGTGGTTCATGAATAAATATAGGCTGAAACAAACAAACAAATCAAAGATACTAAAATTAAAAAGTGAATGTTTATTTCAAGGTGTTACAATGGAGAAGTATCGTGATCAGATGTACATTTCAATAGAAATATAAAAAATAACACAAACTCCAATGTAAAGAATGAAAACCACAGTTACTATACACTTCTGCCTATTTATAAGCTTGCACCTTAAGTTAACAACGGAGAAACGCAATATGAACATGCTTAGTACAAATAACATACTTGTACTACAAATATAAATGAACACTTTTTACCATATTAAAAAAAATGCATCATAATGCTATCTGCTACCTACAACATACACACAAAAAGAGACTTAGTCTTCGTGTTGTGATCAAGAATTTCGTAAATAAATGGAGATCTAAAGTCATTATACTTCATGTTGTGTGTTTAGGTAATTGTGTAAAAATATTACGCACTTTATTTGTATCTTGTGGTTCTAATTATTTCACATCATAAGTCATTCTTTTACAAACAACCATCAATGAAAGAAAGCAAAACAAACAACAAAAAACCCTTTCATTAAATACCAAAAACTAAATAGAATTCTAGCCAGTTGGTCACAAAACATTGACTTAAAGTTTGTCATAGTTGGCAGTGTATTTCACTCATTGTGAGAAGTGAACTTTCTACAATCAGCTCCAAGTGTGTCTGTTTTTCCGTTTCATGGCAAAATCTGTGAAATCATTCAGATTCCCTGAGGCCATGAATGATGATGGCATTGGATGGATGGAGGGAGGTAGAGCAGTCTCTACCAGACTACCTACGCTGGCTATATATATATAGGAGAATATTTGCCATGGGAGTTTGGCCGTCTTGTAGGTTTGACTGGACGCGCGCTTCGGAGGGAAAGAAACTACCTCCCTGCGGCTGGACTCCCTTGGCCAATTTTACTCTCTTTTTGCGGAATTCTACAATCCGTATTCCCGTAGAAAGGCCTGGTGGAGGCTACAGGTAGAGAAGGATGGATGGATGGAGGGGTGGGTGGATGAAACTGGACTTTGTGGAAGGATGAGGCTTCATTTTTACATCTCTCCATTTTCTTGTTTCACTCACTACTTGGCCGTCATGCTGTGAGAAATGATATGGAGAAACTATCAAGCTTGTGATACATGTAGTTTCCAATTTCTAGCAGTAAACAATTTCATTAATGTTAAAAAGACAGCGAGAGTACTTTAGTACTTTAAAGAACCCACTCTAATGATGAAGTTTTAGTAGGTGTTAGTATCATTGCCAGCTATGGGAATTTAAAAAAAAAATGTTTCTAAATTACAAAATGCGTAGCATTTACGCATTGTTAGAGTCTACCAAAAGCCAAGTAAGCACAAAATAATGCAGAATAGCTCTAAACTTGATAGAGTGTTTAAAACACCATATGTAAAACGTAGTATAAGTTAGCGTTTGTTATAACAGTAAGAAGCGTTTTTTTTAACCTGCATCATTTTCATGCTTACCTGACATTATTAGCAGTCTCAGCAACTGAAAAAGGACAGAAAGAAATCAAAAAGGAAAACAAGTTTAAAACGTGTTGCAATTTTCTTGGTATCCACATCGTATTACTTAATGCCCACAGCACATAATTAAATTGAAAATAACAATACAGATAAGAAAATTATATATAATATAAAAATTTACCGTACCAAAACAAGCTACCAGGGGGCCAAAAATTAATTATTTTGAGGTCTGATTAAGAGCTACGTACCCAACTACAAAGTATCATGACAATACGTACATTGCTTCTTGGTTTGTCGTGCTACAATAAAACAAGAACACACACAAACAACGTACACACACACTCAGACATACACACACACACACACACACACACTCACACTCAGACACACACAAACACACACACATACATACAAAATAATATACTACCAAAACAGTTCTTACTGGTAAAGGTAATAAATAACAAAAATAAAGAATATATGCACACCTCTTGCGACCCTGTTTTTGGCTGTAACAGCGCGGGTGATGTACCAGATCATGTTGGTCGTCATCAGGCCGACACAGATGCTGCCCATGATCATGCCGGGCCACTGGTAACCTGAAACATACCGGAAGTTGTTTTCCCTTTTTTTCTTTGCATACCAATCAGTAGTTCTTGCTTTTAAACCTGCATTTTTGCACAAGTTCTCTGGTGTCACAGACGGAAGGTAGTGGATGCTTCCTGAAACGTCTGACCGCTTCCAAAATCATCTCTAGTTGCTTGAGGAACAATTTTGGCGCATCTTATTACCTGGATGTCTAACCTTCACCGACATACGGTAAGGTGGTTTTAGGGGTTCTGAATAGGAATCATAGACATTGGGTTCGAATCCCATTCGTACAAAACATTTTTATCCATGCTCAGGCATGGCTTGGAAAAAAAAATACCAGTTACGTCGTTTAAGGTAAGACAGGTTGAGCATTATGTTATAGAAACTAAGTCGAGCATCTGTGAATAGATTCCCTATACAGTCAAGCATTTTAGATACCATCCGCTATCTTTTAGTGACTGAGAATGTGTCTTGAACATACCATGTACTGAAATATTTAAACAGAAACCGAGGTAGTCAAATGGAATGATCGATGTTACATGTAACAGAAACTAAACGAACTAAAAAAACAGTTACTCAAGCGACTGGATTTAAGCGAACTTGATTTCTTTGAAAACGTTTGGTTTCGAATTTCGGGTTCCACGTGTTGTTGGTTAGCCTCTACCAGACTTCGGGAGGCGGCAAAATGTTTTCTCCCAGCAGACAAACTCCCCCGGCATGTTATCTCTCTATTGCCCAATTTCTACTCTTTCCAGCCGCCTCCCGAAGTATGGTAGAGGCTAGTTGTTGGTTACTAACTCTTTTTTTAGCAACACAATGGATTTGATGGTTACCTGGTGTGACGTTCGTAGCGGCAGTGATGGTCCCTGAGATGGCGGGCATCACCCCGCAGGAGCACAGCAGGGACAGGGTGGTGTACGGCAGGTCACGCCCGGCTTTGCAGTCAGCTGAAAAATACATTCATTCATTTTTTCTTTATTTCTTTATTTTTTTTCTTAAAACCTACTCTCCAAGCAGAAGTTTGGGCATTGGGGGTATTTTTAGCATTGTTTTTAGGCTTTTTTTATCGGGTTTTCTCTTTTGCACTGAAATGGTTGGGTTTGGTGGGAAAAAAAAATTCAGTATAAAAGAGAAAACCCGATAAAAAAACCTAAAAACAATGCCAGAAGTACCCCCAAAACCCAAACTTCTGCTTGGAGAGTAGTAAAAACCCATATAACACATATACAATACATCATTAAAATAATACAAAAACTCTACAGACATACAAATAAAACAGGAAGAAACCTGAATGAAATACATGTAGACATGCAAACAACACTAAGGTTGTAGTAGTAGTAGTAGTAGTAGGAGTAAACTGGTTAATTGATAGCAAAAAGGCTCCAATATTTTCTTAATACTGACTATAAATGTGATTGTAAATGTCTATTATCTGTATGTAATTGATGTTGTAGCCCTGGAAGATTATCTCAATAAACTTAACTAAACTAAATTTCATATCCATGTCCTTTTGGTTCTCTAAACTAAACTAAACTAAGCTAACCTTCTGTTCTCTAAACTAAAACTAAACTAAACTAAGCTAAACTTCCTATCCATGTCGTTTGGTACTGTTCTGTGCTCCTTACGTGTTCCGATGTATTTCTTGGATTTGAATCCACCAAAAGCGGCGAAGAAAAACAGCGCTGCCACAATGCTACCCTGGATCATGATGGTATTAAATCCTTCCTGTTGGCCTGGAATAAAATAGAAATAAAATAATGCTTAATTTTTCAGGGACTGCAAACTTTCAAGCCTTTGTTTACGTTAGTAAGATTACACGTTCTGAGCTAGGGGAGTCAGCCTATATTAATGAAAATTAAATTGAAATTAAAAATAAAATGATGATAATAAAACCTAATAATAATAAAAGATACTTCTTGTATGTCATATGGATGTTGTTATGATATAGACCCCGTTAATGAAATGAACAATATTTTTGATAGAAAAAATCTACTCACTGCTTCCTCCAAGAAGAGGTGCCATAGTGAGCGCGGCTCCTGCGATGAGCATCCCGAACAGCGGCCCGATACTCGCCACATGCTTCACCACACCGTAGCTCACTGATAAAGGGTGGAAGGACAAGATTGTCAGAAAAGTTTCGTGCGAATTAGAATATAAACAGGCAGCCACGATCAAATACGAAAGAAAGTTACTGTACCAAAAGTACCAAAAATGTAGTCCAATTTCCTCTGGTGCAAAAATTGCCGGAGTCTTTTGGACATGATATTTTCTTACATAAAGTTAGTAAGGACATGGACATGTTTTAAAGAATGTTATGCAATTTTGTGAGCCACGTGGTTGAAATGTAATGAACAAATAAAACAAAAAAAAAAACATAGGAAGGCCATTTTCTTCTCTAAGATCTTTGGTTATTCGAACAAGAACAAAAAAAAACTTACAGCATGCGTCTGCGACGAGAATAGTGAGCATGAGAATGATTGCCCAGATGGAGCTTGCCTCAAACACCATCACGACTTCGTACCGCATCTTGGTCATGGGAGGGGTGGTCGGGGCTGCAGTAGAACCTCCGGCTGCTGCAGTGCTGGGGGCTGCAGATGTTTGTGCAGATGTGCCTGTAAATAGATTATAAATAGAAAATTATAGAAGATTATAAATACAATAGATCAATAGTATTATCTTTTTATAATTAGTAAGTGGATGGTTATGATAAATTAACAGCAGGTTCCAACAAGGTAACGAGAAAAGAATTTTTCTGGTCATTTTTTCTTACTCTCGTTATAATACTACAGACCAACATTGATAGTATGGAAGTAAAAATCTACATCACTTTTATTCTGACCCTACATACTTTTAGAATATTTGCCTATGAATGTGTATTTTAACAGACACGACCTAACTGAGTTCGAGGCACCACCCCTTACACCAACATTCCTTCTCGACTCTCAGGCACCTTAAAAGTTTATTCTGACACTACCCAGTTTTCGAATATTTGCTGATGCATGAGTTCGAGGCACCACCCCCTCTACCAACATTCCTTCTTGACTTTCAAGCACCTACAAGTTAATTCTGACACTACCTAGTTTCCGAATATTTGCTGCTGCATGCGTGTTTGATTAAACAAAGAGGCGACCTGGCTAAGTTAAAGGTGCCACCCTCTGTCCCAACATTCCTTCTCGACTCTCAAGCAACTTAAAAGTTAATTCTGACACTACCTAGTATTCGACTATTTGCTGCATGCGTGTTCGATTGAACAAAGAAGCGACCTGGCTAAGTTAAAGGTGCCAACCCCTATACCAACATTCATTCTCGACTGTCAAGCATTGTCCTAGTTTTCATGTCACCTGTGACTTATGATTGTCTTGCCCTAGATACCTTCTCTTGTCTTCGTTTCTTTTAGCGGGTAACCTGATATTATTCAGATTAACAGACTTGCAGGCGTGTCAGGTTGTTTTGAATGGGGTGTATTTATCTTTAATGACGCGTTCTACGGGTCAGTGAAACACACACGGCAGGTGATCCCTCACTGACGCAGGGAACAAAACACCCGTCCGACCGGTTGCAAACATTTTTACTTTTCACTCAGATAAATTTTGATTTAAAGAGTTAATTTTGATTTATTTAATAAATAGGTGTATTGGCATTTTTCTTATGTACCAGATGAGTCTAAAAGCTTGTCATTGTTTTATCAAAAAATGTTAAAGATAACTTTATTTTTTGCTATGCAGCGTTAGAGAGTCAAGAGATTTTCCCAAAATGTCTTCATCTGCCTACAGTTGTGGAGAGTAGACAGTCGTTATGTACTTGTAATTATAAGTCATTCATAAACTGTAAACCTCGACCTTTCCCTTTTTGTGTAGTTTCTCAGGCGCAAGTAATATTGTAAAGTAAACGCATTATTTGCACACTTGGCACTTTGTTTGCTGAGCCAACTCACTGTTTTGGATACGGGTTGTATTTACAAGGAATTTCACTTATGTTTAAGGTCAGTCTGTAGAGAAAGTAGGATTTCCAGCACTTCCATTTAATTCGACTTCACGTTTTTACAGTAGAAATTTTATAGGAAGAAGTTGAAATTCGGGAAGGGTTTTCTCTCTCCAATACTAAATGGTTAGTGATTAATTGAAGGTAAACACTACTTGCGAAATCACACCTACCCTGACCCTTATTAGCCTTCTACAGAATGTTGCCCTCTCCTGGACTTGGCCCTGCTTCGTCGGTCTCGGAATGTTTTGGCTTTTTTTTTTTTTCTTTTTTTTTCAGAGGGAACACCAACCTAGATCTTGGGCCTGTTGTATCTAGTCTCCACCATACTCAGACACTGTTCAGGCATAGAACTAGGTAGGTACAATTCTGAACGTAAAAGGGTCAACTGTACACTAGCCAGCTCTTCGGCACCGAAGCCAACATGCCCCGAAGGATATCCTGCCCCAGTTCACGAGAAGAACATTCTCGGCTTGTTCTCCATACTGCTATAAAGTCATTGCCCGATCGACCATCGCTGTACCTTGACTTGAAACTGAATACTACTAACATTCAAACGAGGCAACAAAAGACATGCCTCTGAAAAGGCAGACTTTACCGACGCCACACACAGCTTTCCTCGGCTCTCTGAGGCCCTAGAGGCCGCCGGGACAGCGCAACCTCCCCCTTTATTTAGTTGAAGAACGACTACTAGTACCTTGCTGGCTGGTATGTGCGAAGAAGCGTAACATCTCCTTGAATGGACCCCAATTGTGTTTTCTACTCACAAGGCAGATTCTGAAATCCTTCCAATCTTCTTGTACAGTTGTTACAATCTTTACAAACTTTAGATAGGTTATTTAGGCATCGGGTGCTCTCCCTAAGATACATGTATTTCAATCCCTTCGCCTGGATACGATCGATAGAATGTAGACAACTCAAGGACATTTGCGGTGACATAAAAGATGGCGGATCCGGATGTCAACTAGAACAAGTGTATTTAGATCTTCAAATGTCTAGTCTGTCAGTCGAATCTGTCGTGCGAATTTTCCTCTGCACGATTTTTCAGCTACTCTATGACAGAAACTGTCCTTTATATTGACCTACGACAATCTTTTCTGTCACAAAAAAGCTGGATTTGCTACGATGCGCCCACAACAGTGACAACTGTCCTACGAATGTCACCAATATTTGACCAGTTGCTGTTTACTACTCACCGGTAAAGAACGCCAGCAGTACCACCAGTGCTGCCGTCGCCAGGAAGGTAGAACGTAACCTGTTGGCCATTTTTTGTCCTCTCAACTGGTCGTAGATTCTCAGCAAGCTTGGTAGTTCCTTCTGTCGCCTTGCGTGCGAGGTTTTGAGCTGTCAGATACGGAAAGCTGTTGGGCAGGTTGTTATGTACCTGCACAACACGCGACCAGTAGGGCGTTAAACATGTAAAATACCGTATGACGCTGACTCACCAAGCCACGCCCACAGTTCGATTTTCGCCAAATACGTCACTTTGACAGGCGGTTGGCATGGCGACGCGCGGATAATGTTTCATCCTGCAGATCTTCGATACGTAGTTGCCAGGACAACGCCCGGATAAGGTTTCATCCTGCAGGTCTTTGATTGGTGGTTGCCAGGACGACACCCGGATCGGGTTTCCTCAATGACGGGTTGACAGTCCAGTTTGCCGCTGAAAGACCTGAGATGCCCTTTCACCTACATACTAGTATATAGACCAGAAAAACTTGCGAGGCGAAAGGTTGTTTGAAAAAAAGAAGAAGCTATAATTGTTTTCTAATAGATCGGCGATCTTTTGATACACTGCTCGAGGGAGTCTGTAAAGATTACAAGGTAAAAATTACGTGGCTACAATGGGTATTGTCAATGTGAGCCTATATTGCTTAGCCTCGGTTAACAATTCAGTATACTTCTGTATATTTCGAAGCCCATGTTAGTCAATAACTTTGTCAAATCACTAATGGCTGTTGTGAAAAATGGTGATTATACATGTGGTACCAGTTTATAAAACAGTTGAAGTCCTTCGCTTAGACACGTTTAATGAAACACACACAAACACACACAAAAACATTCCAAAACAGATTTATATAACTGAATTGTTTGCAACCTATTGCAAGTTCTAATTGAAAACAGACATTGACAAGAACAATGAGTACATAATGTATTGTGTCGTGGTATAAAATTATATGCTAACATGAAGTTCTACGATCTACTAATCTAACTTTTTATGTCTGGTTAAAACTAATAACGTACGTATACAAGATAAAGAGTGGATATGTAATACATTAAGAAAAATATGGTAACTACTATTCCATTATAATATACTAATCTAGTCAAGCTACTTGTAATGGATCCATGGATGGATGGATGGATGGATGGATGGATGGATGGATGGGTGGGTGGATGGATGGATGGATGGATGGGTGGATGGATGGATGGATGGATGGATGGATGGATGGATGGATGGGTGGGTGGGTGGATGGATGGATGGATGGGTGGGTGGATGGGTGGGTGGAATAGATGGATGGGTACTGGATGAAAATGGAGTTTGTGCGAACGATGAGGCTTCTTTTTTCACGTCTCTTTTCCACCTTCTTGGCTCACTCAGTACTTGGCCGCCATGCTGTAAAAATAGAATGGAACAACGATCAAATTTGTGATACTTGCCAATCGCTAACCGAAAAACACTTTAGCTGGTTGATCAACGTAAGACCCAGCGACCAACACTTTGAACAACCAACTCTTCTAATGAAGTTTGAATCGGTATCAGTTACCATTGCCAGGTACAAGAATTTTAACAATTTTATGCTCACCTGACATCATTCGAAGTCTCAGCAACTGAAAAAGAAAAGATATTAATTAATCGAAAACAAATTTTAAAATGCATGAACATGCGCTTGGCATATGGTGTTTCTTAACACACTCAGCACACACATAAATTAATGAAATAATAATTAGATAAATAAGTATTAGAAATGAAGAAAAGAAGAATATAGAAGAACTTAATTGACACAACAAAAGTTCAGCGACTTTCCTAAGATCTAAAACTACACGTAGACATACAGACAAATACATGGGTAGAGCGAAATTAAGCTACGTACAAAACAATAGATGAGTCAACTAATACTACTTCTTCTAAGGTCTGAACATTCTTTGTTATATTTACCTATCTGTACACAGTAAGGGTCAAATGGATGAAATTGAATTTATCTATAGCATGAATAACATACCTTTGGCGACCCTGTTTTTGGTCGAGACACGGGTGATGTACCAGATCATGATGGAGGTCATCAGCCCGATACAGATGCTGCCCATGATAATGCCGGGCCACTGGTAACCTGGAACATACAGTATTTATTTATTTATTTATCTTAAAAACAGTTGGGTGGTACTTTTAGTTTAGGACAACTGATTTCCAAGGTAGCTGGTTGCTTAGAAGGTTTGTTTGGTACAAAAAGAATAATCATAAGGGATGTATACATCGCCTGTCTCGTCTGTTGTAATTTGTAATTTGTGCACGCAAACTTTCTGACTATCATTCTATCTTGTCCATGGAGTGGCCTAGTCTCGCGCTCCCGAGACTTGTATCGGTCTGCATGTCTCGCGCTCTCGCGTGAACAAGATGGACTGGTAGTCATTGAAAATTTGGAGGTTAGTACTCTTACTCTTCAAAAACCTGTCACTGCTAAAAGAATCCTCTAGTAACTCTATATGTCTCTTCTCTTCCAGTTCTCATCAATACACCGTTAACATACCTGTCTCCAAGTCATATTACAACAACAGCTTCTTTCCCCGGACTGCAAAATTATGGAACTCTCTTCCAAACAGCTGCTTTCCGTCCGATTACAATCCACAAAGCTTCA
This sequence comes from Branchiostoma belcheri, assembly GCF_001625305.1. Classification (NCBI taxonomy): domain Eukaryota; kingdom Metazoa; phylum Chordata; class Leptocardii; order Amphioxiformes; family Branchiostomatidae; genus Branchiostoma; species Branchiostoma belcheri. Next base: position 2,097,029 of record NW_017803898.1, on the reverse strand, counting down.
AAACAAAGGTCCACCGCCATCTCCTGACATAGCTACAATATACTCCCTTAAGTACCTCTAGCTCTATGCCTAGAAGTGGCCAAATATAATTGGCCTTGCATTGAGCGATACCGTTAAAAAAAATGTATCTATACGTGGCAAAGGAATCTCTTCAAAGAATTTTAAATGTTCACCTTCTGCCACGCTGAGTGCTGAGATGCAGGTCCCTGCGATGGCGGGCATGAGTCCACAGGTCAGCAACAGGGAGATGGTGCCAACCGGTAGGAGGCGCTTTTCGGGGTCAGCTGAAAATACACATCAAATTTTAAGAATGAAATCAACTTTATTGCAAGTACTATGTTCACCAAACTACTGACACATTTGATGCCAGACGCAAAAAAATTATGCTAGTCCTTTATTTTTTATTAATATGCTAAACACCAACAACAACAGCATAATACAATGTCTTCTGAGGTCATATTGTCAGTACAGAAATTATTTTTTAAATGTATATAAGATATATATAGTAACAAGCCCTTTCAGCTCTGCTCTGCCGCTTGCTACATAATGTAACCCAACACTACAGAGTGTCTTCTACAGCACCAGTTACCATGGCGACAGCCGTCTGGTCAAGGTCATTGACTCGTTGTCCTTATCCGTTTGGAACGGAAAAGGAGGAAGGGAAAGGGGGTAAAACAATTTTCTTATTGCGAATGTTAACAGGGTATAGATTGTGATACTTTTCGTACCAGTATCCTTCTTTGACTTGAATCCAGCAAAGGCGGCGAAGAAGCTCAGCACGGCCACGACGCTGCTCTGGATCATAATGACCATAAATCCCCCTTGCTTGCCTAAAAAAAAGAAAAAAAATGCTTATTTCTTCATGGGCAACAATCTTTCAACCAAAAGTTGGACCAAAAGTTTTAACTTTAAACATGTAACTACCAACACAAATAAACTTTCATGATGAGACAGAAATTTACTTACTGTCTCCTCCGAGTAGCGGTGCCATAGTGAGCGCCGCCCCGGCTAGCAGCATGTTGAAGAGCGGCCCGATACTCGCCACATGCATCACCACGCTGTAGCTCACTGACAAAGGGAAGGACAAGAATGTCAGACGTTTCCTTAAATTAGACAAAAAGAAATTCATTTACAATATCAATTAAGAAAGCTACAGTATCAAAAGTGGCTCAAATTCCTGCCTACTGCCTGCACAGGCCAGGTACTGGCCCCTTGCTCCCCTCTGGCAGGTACTTCCATCCAGCTCTATCAAGGGCAATAGTCTCTGCTTCCCTTAGGGTAATCCCTGAGTCACTCTTGATCTGGTCTTTCCACCTCTTGGGTTCCACGGGTGTTCATGATTTGTGTTAATGAAATATTTACGAGAAAAACTTACTGCACGCGTCTGCCACAAGAATGGTCAGCATGAGGATGGTGGTCCAGATGGAAATTGACTCGTACACCAGCACGACTTCGTAACGCATGTCGGTGCTGTTTGTAGCGGCCCCCGTCACGGCGGGAGTGGTCGGGGCTGCAGTTGTTTGCGCCGAGGCTGTGCCTGTAAATGAATCGATACATCGATAACTAAATATTTTTATTCAGCATATAGGGGGGATTCATTCTAACCACCATCTCGCACACGCAGTCATCCCTCAGTAAGACATTTGGAGCCGCATAGTTCCCGTTTAGAACTTTTATTCAGTCAGTCACACATAGTGACACATTGTGTGTAAAAGTTCTAAACGGGAACTATGCGGCTATATGCGAATGTCTCTCTATGAACCCATTGGCAGGTAGGCTTGTAGCGCAAGAAAATGCGTACAGCAACGATGTTTAAATAGTGAAAACCTTACATAACATCGCTTTAAAGATGAGTTTTACTCTCTTTTTTACTGTGTAGACAGTGAATAGAATTTCCCAAAGTGTATTTATCCGCAATATGATGAACCGCAAACCATAGCCTCTCCTCTTTTGTCTAGTAAACTATTCTGTTCAATCAAATCCTCCTTACATAAGATTGTAAAGTAAACATGTTATTTGAACATTTGGCTCTTTATTTGTTGAGCCGCCTCATTGTTTTGGATACGCTTGGATACGGCACATCAGTATTTGTTAAGCACTTAACTGTGAAAAAATAATTTTTCCAGCAATTTTGTTACCACGTTTTTTTTTAAATCGACAAGACTGTCGTAGGCTATATGTATATAGTCGAAAACTTAAGTTCTCTTTCAAGCACAATTCAAACTATACAGTCACTTCGACAGGTGGTTGCCAGGACGACGCATGGTCGGGTTTCGTCCTACAGGTCTTTTTTTTGTTACTGCCCCAAGAATGACGAATTTGTCGTGCATTTTCCTGTTGCACGGATTTTTAGCTATTTCATGACAGAAACTGCCCTTTATGATGACCTACGACCATGTTTTCTGTCACAAAACAGCCGGATGTTGCGCGACGCGCCCACAACTGCCCCAATAATGTCACCAATTTGACGAATCTGTTGAACGTTTTTTTGTTGTTGATTTCTCAGCTATTCTATGACAGAAACTGTCCTTTATATTGACCTACGACTACACTTTCTGTCACAGAAAAGCCGGATGTTGCGCGACGCGCCCACAACTGCCCCAAGAATGTCACCAATTTGACGAATCTGTCCTAAGATTTTTCTGCTGCACGATTTTTCTGCTATGCTATGACAGAAACTGCCCTTTATTTTGGTTTATGACCATCTTTTCTGTCACAAAAAAGCCGAATTTTGTACGAAGCACACACAACTGCCTTGACGATCTGTCGTGCGATTTTTTGTTGCACAATTTTGCAGCAAAGCTATGACAGAAACTGCCCTTTATGTTGGTCTACGACCATCTTTTCTGTCAGAAAAAAGCTGGATTTTGCACAACTGTCCTATTAATGAATGTCCCCAATATTTGACTAGTTGCTGTTTAATACTCACCAAAGAAAGCCAGCAGTACCACGAGTGCTGCAGTGATCAGGAGGGTAGAACGTAACGTGTTGGCCATTTCTGTCGATCTTCTCAACCGCCCGTAGATGCTCAGCAAGCTTGGTAGATCCTTCTGTCGCCTTGCGTGCGAGGTTTTGAGCTGTCAGATACGCAGAGCTGTTGGGGAGGTTGTTATATAACTGCACAACGCACGACCAGTAGGGCGTTTAATTACGTAAACACAGCATGCTGTCTGTATGACGTTGAGTCACCAAGCCACGCCCCCAGTGCGATTTACTTTTAAGTTTAATCTGTGAGTGTATCCGGGTGTGTCTTGTTGTCAGTGTCTTGAGCCAAAACGAAAGCAAATACCTAAAGAGTGTTGATTTGATTTGCTTTGATTTGATTTGGTTTATTAGACTGTACATGTATAAACAGATATATACAGCCAGGACTGCCCAACTAACCGGAGACTATTATAAAGGGCTAGCCCTCACAACAAGAACGTAAACAATTCGGAACAGGTAGCAGTTAACAGAGTCGATTACACTTCAGATAAACATACTGGTACGAGTACAACAGATGTTGCGGCCTCACGTTAACAAGCCATGAGATCTTGCCTAGTTTCCATGCGTTTACTATAATTACATTGTGTGCTATATTTACATTGTCAATGCAATTTTATTGAACTCGTACAATTTTACTAAGTAGTTATCATCGAATATTTATCATGAAGTAGTGTCCAAGGTTTGTTTTTGAAGGAGCTGACCTGAAGAGTGTTCTTTACAGTATGTTTTTTTTGGAAGCTGATGAGAAAAAAAACGCCTCATACAAAAAAAGACGTCATCAGAAAAATAATATTTTAATGGCCTACGAAAAGCGGCCAAAGATAAAGGCATTTTTGATAGAATAAAGAAAAAAAAGTTCAGTAAAAAATCAGCTCTCCGTGTCGGGGAATCGAACCCCGGTCTCCCGCGTGACAGGCGGGGATACTCACCACTATACTAACACGGACTGGCTGAGCTACGGGCCAGAAATAGCCCCTGCATATCTGAGGGTGTCAAATGTCAATTATATTCATCAATAAAAAAATTCGATTGATCAGGAAAAATCGATCGATTGATAAAAATTGATTACCAATAGGTCATTAAACAGCGGGATTTTTTTGTATTGCTTATATAGCTGATTCGTATATTTGAACGTGCTTTTGCATTGCAGTTTCTATATGTTCCGCTAGAGAGCGTATACAGACTACTATTGTAGTACTCGTACATGTACTAGGCTGAAGGCGGACATCCGGATTCATGATTGATTGTAAATATACAAGTTGCCATTTAATGTAAGATGTAGTTTTCAATGCAACATTTTACGGTAATAAATATCAGCATAAAATCATCAATACATTTGAATTGCAACATGATTTTTTTTGCATTTTATTGGCTTTATAATAGACCCTAACTTTATTGCTTTCAAACAACTTTATCATAACTTTTTTTTTTATTTGGAGAAAATATTTTTAAGATTTGGAGAATTAAATTCTGTTCAATATTTTTGTTCGATGTAAATGCAAAAAGCAGCTATTTCCAATCAATCAGCATTTCAGTATTCAACCCACTTCTACAAATAATATCAGGAATGACAGCTGGCTTTCTCTTATATGCAGCGGCTATTTCGTGCCCCTCGCCCAGCCAGTCCGTGTTAGTATAGTGGTGAGTATCCCCGCCTGTCACGCGGGAGACCGGGGTTCGATTCCCCGACACGGAGAGCTAAAGTTTTACTGAACTTTTTTCTCTTTATTCTATTAAAAAATGCCTTTATCTTTGGCAACTTTTCGTAGGCCATAGACACTTTAGTTTCCTTTTGAAGTATTTTCCTGATGACGTGTTTTTTTCTCTCGTTCCCTGACAAGGGAGATAAATTTTTTCCATTAAATTTTCATTTTTTTCTATAGACGAAAAAAAAATTGCTTTGTATATTGCCACTTTTTCAGGCCTTAGAAACTACATGTCATCAGCAATATCCTCCGTCTTTGTCTTCTTGTTACGTCTCAAAATTATCCCGACACGGACAGCTAAATTTGTCAAGATTTTTCTCTTTTTCCATTAAAAAATGGTTCTATCTTCGGCCGCTTTTCGCAGGTCATACACGCTTTAATTTTCTTATGGTGTCATTTTCCTGATTTTTTTTCTATCATCCCCGACAGGGAGAGCTAATTTTTTCCCAATTAATTTTTTTTTTGACAAAAGAAATGGCTTCATTATATTTTGCAACTTTTGGCATTTGTCGTAATAGCTGTAATGTTGGTAAGTTGTAACCTACTGGCTAGAAAATGTTCTTATCGCAATCAAAAGATAAATGGCCTGGGTCATACAATGATCATTCATTGAAAAATGTTTTCTCCTTAAGTTGTAAGATGAGGATAGAAAAATTGAGGATTTTAAATTCGTAACATGAAATCTATATCTAAATCATCGTATTTTTCAGGCCTGCATGTGTGATGATTACCTATTTGCTTATCGTTAATCTAATGTTAACTTGATTATCGAATGCAAATTTTGCTCATGATTTACAGGTGACACAGCACATGTGCGTGACACACGCCGTTCAAAGATGGTGAGTGTACATAGAAGGAAAGAACGAACGGGTAATATTCCGCCCAGGTACTTTTTAGACGTTTTCGTCGGTAGAATGTCTTAGTAAGTGTGCAGCAGAATGTCTGGGAGTGTTCGCCGAGGATTTGTACCGTTCTGGTGATGTTTTGAGGAGAAAGTGCGGATTTCCTGACCTGGCGAATTTTGGAGAAGACAAAAATGGCGAGAAAGTGGGGAAGAGTAGCATGGTACAGAGACGCGACTTCGCTCATTGTTGCAGGTACATTGTTTGGCTGACATTATTCCTTAGCAACTACAATGTAGTACGAACATGTCAAGTTATATTCCGTAAGAAATTATCTATTTCTGTATTATGGAGCGGCCGTTCCTAATTTTATACAGGCTTAGAAAAAGTCTTATCAAGTTACCGCGTTTACCGCGTTTTCAACAGCATTTTCAATGTGTGGTGCGCTTGTAGTAGAGTATTTATAAAATGTATGTGCATGTCTTTTTAGTCAGTTGTTCAGCGTTTTGAGGTTAGATTTGTTGAAAGAAATTGTGTATCGACCAAAACTTTGTCTTTATCTCCACGTCGTTCAAAACACATGTTGGAATGTGGCCGTGTACATGATTAGTTATTTTTCCCGCCAAAAAATTGCGTAAACAAGATGGGGGCCTCAAAGCTTCAAGGCGCCGAAATGAATACGATACAAAACGGTTAAAAACTAGTTATGTCGAGGTGACCATACTTTCGTTCTTCATTATCATTTGCAATGCATTATGTATACTTTAAAACCTTGTCCGTTTCCATTTTAGAGCAATTCAGTAAATAGTAATGACCAAGCCCACGTATTTCTGGCGCAAACACTACAGTTGACTATGCTTGAAGGTAGCAATTCCTGCTTTCAAAACATTTTGCGCCGAGTGTTTTCGTATTCCACATAAAGAATATTCGACTAACTTACAGTGGGTGTCACTGGAAGACAGAAGAAAAATGTCCAGACTATGCATGATGTACAAAATGACTAATAAACTGGTGGACGTCCCAATTACTAAGTACCTAATACCAGCCCAGAAGAGAACAAGAAATAGCCATGCCATCAAATACCAGAGTTATCAACCAAGGATCGAGGTGTCTTTCCTAGAACTATCGCAGAGTGGAATTCGCTGTGACCAACAGTAGGCGCATTGTCATTAGATAGCTATAAACTGGGTACTTTTTAGACGTTTTCGTCGGTAGAATGTCATAGTAAGTGTGCAGCAGAATGTCTGGGTGTGTTCGCCGAGGATTTGTACCGTTCTGGTGATGTTTTGAAGAGAAAGTGTGGATTTCCTGACCTAGCGAATTTTGGAGAAGACAAAAATGGCGAGACAGTTGGGAAGACTAGCGTGGTATAGAGACGACTTTGCTCATTGTTGCAGGTAAACCAGTACATTGTTTGGCTGACATTATTCCTTAGCAACTAGTACGAACATGTCAAGATATATTCTGTAAGAAATGACATATTTCTGTATTAGGGAGCGGCCGTTCCTAATTCCAGACAGGCTTAGAAAAAGTCTTATCAAGATACCGCGTTTTCAACAACATTTTCATTGTGTGGTGCGCATGGAGAGTATATATAGAATGTATGTGCATGTCGTTTTAATCAGTTGTTCAGCCTTTTTGAGGTTATATTTGTTGAAAGAAATTGTGTGTCGACCAAAGCATTTTCTTTATCTCCACGTGGTTCAAAACACCTGTTGGAATGTGGCCGTGCACATAATTATTTTTCCCGCCCAAAAATTGCGTAAACAAGATGGGGGCCTCAAAGCTTCAGGGCGCCGAAATAAATACGATACAAAATGGTTGAAAACTAGTTATGTCGAGGTGACCATACTTTCGTTCTTCATTATCATTTGCAATGTATTATGCATAATTTAAAAGGTTGTCAGTTTCCATTTTAGAGCAATTCAATAAATAGTAATGACCAAGCCCACGTATTTCTGGCGCAAACACTACAGTTGACTATGCTTGAAGGTAGCAATTCCTGTTTTCAAAACGTTATGCGCCGAGTGTTTTCGTATTCCACATAAAGCATGATTTACAGGTGACATGGCACAGTGGGTGTCACTGGAAGACAGAAGAAAAATGTCCAGACTATGTATGATGTACAAAATTACTAATCAACTGGTGGGCGTCCTAATTACTAAGTACCTAATACCAGCCCAGAAGAAAACAAGAAATAGCCATGCCTTCAAGTACCTGAGTTATCAACCAAGGATCGACATGTTCAAGAATTCATTCTATCGCAGAGTGGAATTCGCTGTCACCAAGTACAGTAGATAGCTTTAAACAATGTCTAGAGTTAGATGTTCAAGGGTTAGGTGTAACAAGTCGATATGTGTAATGTAGCCAGCTGCCGCCGCGCCGCGTGCCTGCGAAGCTGGTGTGTCACGCCGAAATGCGGTTATACCCGCTATACAGATACAGATTATGTGCAGTTTTCGTCGAGGTATGTGTTTGTTTTAAAGTAAAGATATTATAGATAAATTAAAGGTGTGAAAAGAGGAATATCAAGTAAGAAAAATTCCAATTCTTCATTTTATCCACCTTTTACTTGGTATTATTTGAAACAAGTGTGTAACGTTTAATGTCCGCATAGTTATGTGGCTGCCGACTTATATAGGAGTGAAGACTACTGTCTGAACCTGACAAGAGAAGATTGGACCAGGTGATTTAAAGACAGAAGAGGAATATCAGGTGAGAAAAATCCCAATTATGCATTTTACCTACAACTGTATGGTCTTATTTGAGACAATTGTGTAACTCCTAATGTCTGTATAGTTAGGTGTCTGCTGACTGATGCAGTAGTGAAGACTATTGTCTGAACCCGACAAGACAGATTGGACCAGACCAGATGATTTGATGACCCAAGAGGAATATCAGGTGAGAAAAATTCCAATTCTGCATTTTAACTACCAATTTACTTTGTATTATTTGAGACAATTGTGTAACTTTCAATGTCTGTACACATTGTAGTTACATGTACTGTAGCTGGCTGCTGACTGATGCAGTACTGGTAGTGGGGACCACTGCCCGTACCTGACAAGACAGACTGGACCAGACCAGATTATTTGAAGACCCAAGAGGAATATCAGGTAAGAAAAATCCCAATTCTGCATTTTACCTGCAGCTATTTGATGTTATTTGAGACAAGTGTGTAACTTCTAATGTCTGTATAGTTAGGTGGCTGCTGACGGATGCAGTATTGAAGACTACTGTCTGGACCTGACAAGAGAAGATTGGACCAGATCGGGTGATTTAGAGACACAAGAGCAAGATGACAACAACATCCACAGGTGAGATGATTGCTTTTGACGATCTGTTTGACTCTAGCACTCTTCCCCTATGTCTTACACTTTATAAAAATAACACACATGTAGCAAAACATATTTCACATTAATTTTGTATTGCCTTTGACTTGAATAAATGACTAGTATATTAGACTTCTTGAGCACTTGTCCACATTTCTAGGAAGAGGCAAAGTAAAAAGTCGCATACAAGAGTCCATCTTTAACTGGTAGCTAGTTACCCATTCATATACAATAGCCATGTAGCTGGCATCAATTGTTCTTTTATAATTATGTAGGTATAATAGGGTCAGCAGTCCCGATGTTCCTGTCCAAACCAGGCTAGATGAGACAGCTGACTTTAATGTTGAAGACAGAGTGAAGAGTTTGTACAGGTGAGACAATGCTTTCCAACTTTATTTTTTCTGTTAAGAACTGAGAGGCAATAACAAGCTACTTTTAACACTTTGTACATATCTAAACAATCAATCAACCGCAAGCATCATCTAAGCAAAGAGATAGTTAAATTGCAGGATTTTATCATTATCTTTCATAGTCACCTAGTTGCCTGGAAATTTTTGGGGGAGCATCTCACATCACACTAATTATTCATCATATTGGTTAGGTGTGTCCTGACGTTCCTGTCCTGACTGGGAAAACCTGCGATGACGGCTGAGCAAACCAGTTGACCTGAAGACAGAGTTTGTACCTGGTTATGCAGGTGAGACAATACTTAACAACAGTGTCATATATTTTTCCTTTCCTATTGGATGTATTATTAAGAGCTGTGGCATAGCTTGCTACCAGCAACACTTTAAAAAGCCTATATTTTTGTGCATCGATTCAAGTAACTTGCTTGACAACTTACATGACATTTCTTGCCTCACATATGTTATTATTATTATTAAGTACTCTGAGGTGTAACATGCTACAAGTACAATACATTTTGTAACACTTTTAAAAGCAGTTTTCTAGAGCCTAACTCTTTCAAAATCTATTCAATCAATGGGATACTTGAATTGCATGGTTCTATCATTAGTTTGGTTATTCAGTGTTGCCTGGGGATGTTTTTCCATCACACATCCTTTTATATTATTTTCAGGTTTCCAGTCTGAGAGAAACCTGCGATGACAGCTCAACAAACCATTTGACTTGAAGATGCAGAAGGAAATGAAAACAGCAAAGCAGTGAGAGAAGACAGTGGGCACAGTTGTTACTTGTGAGTATATTTTATTTGTTCAGCAACACACCCAGGCTAATATATTTCTATCCTATAATCCAATCACCCAGTCTTTAAAGCTTTCACTGCTTTTAATTGCATAGTAAATCACACTTTTCTAGACTCACATCTTCAAACAATTAGTCTGACAAAAGAGGTTACATGGTATAATGTCTCCAGTATAACCTCTTTGGTATCGTATGAATGCCAAATTGTCCCCAACATTATCGCATTGCACTTTGTCATTTGAGATACAGCATGTCACACTTTATGCACTTTGCTTTGAACCTTTACAGGCAGCATTTAGCTCCTTTCTTACTGTCATAAACTTGCATGTTGCATGACATAATATCTTGCATTAGTAAGGCTAATTGCTGTTGTCAATACAGTGACTTTTGTTTCTCTGTCTTCAAGATGAGGACCCGGAGACTGGACTGAAGCAGGAGGAAGAACCAGACTTTTGTAGGCAGGGCTGCGTGAAAGAAGATGGGGAGGAGTGAGTATGGTTTCTTTGTTAACACGAGACAACACTCCACATGCACACACTTGCACTCACATTTCTCCTTTCTCTTTTCTCTTGCACTCACATTTCTCTTTTCTCTTTTCCGTTTATTGTAGCCGGCGACTTCATTTTCATGTTCAGCAACACTGAAAAATTCTTCATATTGTATGGTTGAATGCCAAATTTGCCCCTGAATTGTTTCTTCAGACCTTTACACTTAAATTCTCCCTCCGAAAAACTTCGCATCTAAGCCGGCCGCATGAATTCCACGTTGTTATCCTCTTCATATTGTATGAATCCCAAATTGCCCCCAAAATTGTCGCTTTGGACCTTTACACTTAAATTCTCTCGCCGAAAAACATTGAATCTTAGCCGGCCACATAAATTCCTTAGTCATCCTCTTCGTATCGTATGATTGCCAAATTTCCCCCCAAATTGTCGCTTTGGACCTTTACACTTAAATTCTCCCACCGAAAATCTTCGTATTAACCCGGCTGCATTGTTGTCGTCGCCCAAAAATTGTCGCTTTAGACCTTTCTTTACACTTAAATTCTCCCTCTGAAAAACTTGTCTATCTTTGTATTAATTCCACACTAATGCCTTGTTCGGTCCATCTTCCCGCCAAAAAAAATAATTGGCACCCTCACCTGGTTAATTAATTGGATTAAGTTTTCCCGCCAAAAAACTTAGTATATAGAGCACTCTAACCTTGAACTTGTGCCCCCCTCCCCACTCTTCCTGCACCCCTCCCCACTCTTCCTGCCCACCTCCCACACTTCTTCCACAACTCAGAGTATGTTTAGTTACACTGTTCTCTGGACTTCTTCGAACATGTAGTCACCACACTCTGCTACACAAACACTTTCTTGATGAAGTGCAGTTTTTCCACCACTTCGACTTTCGAATAATCTCTCGCTCTCCTGGTCGGTCAATTGCACTAAGTGTACTCCCCGTGGGATGTCTTTCCGGAGACATTGATGCTTCGACACATCAGT